>NW_025533391.1:0-27084 GCF_020631705.1 Daphnia magna | reverse complement strand
GTTGTCATTCGTTGTTCACATGTAATGCTATTCACCACGAGATGGTTTTAACTAAAACTTTGATTCATTTACGAAACTCTTGCTGGCTATAAAAGGTTTAATGCCAACAGCATCCCGTATTCCCAAGCGGTCACCCTTCTAGGTACTAACGGGACCCGACGCAGCTTAACTTCTGGGAGCTGACGAGACCAGGCTTTTTCTGCGTGGTATGGCCGTTGACGTTTTAATACGAGACTGAATTGAATACACTCACGGAATGCTTTTCCAACATTGAAACCTACACAAGGACGATTGATTTCTATAATTAAGGATATTGGACTGGTAACCATCGTGTTCGTTGAGCCACCATTATTCTATGAGATAGAAATTCACATTCCTCGGTAAAGTTACTGCTGGTTAAGAACCGCTCTAAACTTCCCTTGTTGGTGTTTAAAAAAATAGCAATCAGTGTGTACGAGATGAAATAACAAAATTTACCACTAGATGGCGTTTAATAAAGTATCAAAATTCACCACGAGATGGTTTTAACTAAAACTTTGATTCATTTACGAAACTCTTGCTGGCTATAAAAGGTTTAATGCCAACAGCATCCCGTATTCCCAAGCGGTCACCCTTCTAGGTACTAACGGGACCCGACGCAGCTTAACTTCTGGGAGCTGACGAGACCAGGCTTTTTCTGCGTGGTATGGCCGTTGACGTTTTAATACGAGACTGAATTGAATACACTCACGGAATGCTTTTCCAACATTGAAACCTACACAAGGACGATTGATTTCTATAATTAAGGATATTGGACTGGTAACCATCGTGTTCGTTGAGCCACCATTATTCTATGAGATAGAAATTCACATTCCTCGGTAAAGTTACTGCTGGTTAAGAACCGCTCTAAACTTCCCTTGTTGGTGTTTAAAAAAATAGCAATCAGTGTGTACGAGATGAAATAACAAAATTTACCACTAGATGGCGTTTAATAAAGTATCAAAATTCACCACGAGATGGTTTTAACTAAAACTTTGATTCATTTACGAAACTCTTGCTGGCTATAAAGGTTTAATGCCAACAGCATCCCGTATTCCCAAGCGGTCACCCTTCTAGGTACTAACGGGACCCGACGCAGCTTAACTTCTGGGAGCTGACGAGACCAGGCTTTTTCTGCGTGGTATGGCCGTTGACGTTTTAATACGAGACTGAATTGAATACACTCACGGAATGCTTTTCCAACATTGAAACCTACACAAGGACGATTGATTTCTATAATTAAGGATATTGGACTGGTAACCATCGTGTTCGTTGAGCCACCATTATTCTATGAGATAGAAATTCACATTCCTCGGTAAAGTTACTGCTGGTTAAGAACCGCTCTAAACTTCCCTTGTTGGTGTTTAAAAAAATAGCAATCAGTGTGTACGAGATGAAATAACAAAATTTACCACTAGATGGCGTTTAATAAAGTATCAAAATTCACCACGAGATGGTTTTAACTAAAACTTTGATTCATTTACGAAACTCTTGCTGGCTATAAAAGGTTTAATGCCAACAGCATCCCGTATTCCCAAGCGGTCACCCTTCTAGGTACTAACGGGACCCGACGCAGCTTAACTTCTGGGAGCTGACGAGACCAGGCTTTTTCTGCGTGGTATGGCCGTTGACGTTTTAATACGAGACTGAATTGAATACACTCACGGAATGCTTTTCCAACATTGAAACCTACACAAGGACGATTGATTTCTATAATTAAGGATATTGGACTGGTAACCATCGTGTTCGTTGAGCCACCATTATTCTATGAGATAGAAATTCACATTCCTCGGTAAAGTTACTGCTGGTTAAGAACCGCTCTAAACTTCCCTTGTTGGTGTTTAAAAAAATAGCAATCAGTGTGTACGAGATGAAATAACAAAATTTACCACTAGATGGCGTTTAATAAAGTATCAAAATTCACCACGAGATGGTTTTAACTAAAACTTTGATTCATTTACGAAACTCTTGCTGGCTATAAAAGGTTTAATGCCAACAGCATCCCGTATTCCCAAGCGGTCACCCTTCTAGGTACTAACGGGACCCGACGCAGCTTAACTTCTGGGAGCTGACGAGACCAGGCTTTTTCTGCGTGGTATGGCCGTTGACGTTTTAATACGAGACTGAATTGAATACACTCACGGAATGCTTTTCCAACATTGAAACCTACACAAGGACGATTGATTTCTATAATTAAGGATATTGGACTGGTAACCATCGTGTTCGTTGAGCCACCATTATTCTATGAGATAGAAATTCACATTCCTCGGTAAAGTTACTGCTGGTTAAGAACCGCTCTAAACTTCCCTTGTTGGTGTTTAAAAAAATAGCAATCAGTGTGTACGAGATGAAATAACAAAATTTACCACTAGATGGCGTTTAATAAAGTATCAAAATTCACCACGAGATGGTTTTAACTAAAACTTTGATTCATTTACGAAACTCTTGCTGGCTATAAAAGGTTTAATGCCAACAGCATCCCGTATTCCCAAGCGGTCACCCTTCTAGGTACTAACGGGACCCGACGCAGCTTAACTTCTGGGAGCTGACGAGACCAGGCTTTTTCTGCGTGGTATGGCCGTTGACGTTTTAATACGAGACTGAATTGAATACACTCACGGAATGCTTTTCCAACATTGAAACCTACACAAGGACGATTGATTTCTATAATTAAGGATATTGGACTGGTAACCATCGTGTTCGTTGAGCCACCATTATTCTATGAGATAGAAATTCACATTCCTCGGTAAAGTTACTGCTGGTTAAGAACCGCTCTAAACTTCCCTTGTTGGTGTTTAAAAAAATAGCAATCAGTGTGTACGAGATGAAATAACAAAATTTACCACTAGATGGCGTTTAATAAAGTATCAAAATTCACCACGAGATGGTTTTAACTAAAACTTTGATTCATTTACGAAACTCTTGCTGGCTATAAAAGGTTTAATGCCAACAGCATCCCGTATTCCCAAGCGGTCACCCTTCTAGGTACTAACGGGACCCGACGCAGCTTAACTTCTGGGAGCTGACGAGACCAGGCTTTTTCTGCGTGGTATGGCCGTTGACGTTTTAATACGAGACTGAATTGAATACACTCACGGAATGCTTTTCCAACATTGAAACCTACACAAGGACGATTGATTTCTATAATTAAGGATATTGGACTGGTAACCATCGTGTTCGTTGAGCCACCATTATTCTATGAGATAGAAATTCACATTCCTCGGTAAAGTTACTGCTGGTTAAGAACCGCTCTAAACTTCCCTTGTTGGTGTTTAAAAAAATAGCAATCAGTGTGTACGAGATGAAATAACAAAATTTACCACTAGATGGCGTTTAATAAAGTATCAAAATTCACCACGAGATGGTTTTAACTAAAACTTTGATTCATTTACGAAACTCTTGCTGGCTATAAAAGGTTTAATGCCAACAGCATCCCGTATTCCCAAGCGGTCACCCTTCTAGGTACTAACGGGACCCGACGCAGCTTAACTTCTGGGAGCTGACGAGACCAGGCTTTTTCTGCGTGGTATGGCCGTTGACGTTTTAATACGAGACTGAATTGAATACACTCACGGAATGCTTTTCCAACATTGAAACCTACACAAGGACGATTGATTTCTATAATTAAGGATATTGGACTGGTAACCATCGTGTTCGTTGAGCCACCATTATTCTATGAGATAGAAATTCACATTCCTCGGTAAAGTTACTGCTGGTTAAGAACCGCTCTAAACTTCCCTTGTTGGTGTTTAAAAAAATAGCAATCAGTGTGTACGAGATGAAATAACAAAATTTACCACTAGATGGCGTTTAATAAAGTATCAAAATTCACCACGAGATGGTTTTAACTAAAACTTTGATTCATTTACGAAACTCTTGCTGGCTATAAAAGGTTTAATGCCAACAGCATCCCGTATTCCCAAGCGGTCACCCTTCTAGGTACTAACGGGACCCGACGCAGCTTAACTTCTGGGAGCTGACGAGACCAGGCTTTTTCTGCGTGGTATGGCCGTTGACGTTTTAATACGAGACTGAATTGAATACACTCACGGAATGCTTTTCCAACATTGAAACCTACACAAGGACGATTGATTTCTATAATTAAGGATATTGGACTGGTAACCATCGTGTTCGTTGAGCCACCATTATTCTATGAGATAGAAATTCACATTCCTCGGTAAAGTTACTGCTGGTTAAGAACCGCTCTAAACTTCCCTTGTTGGTGTTTAAAAAAATAGCAATCAGTGTGTACGAGATGAAATAACAAAATTTACCACTAGATGGCGTTTAATAAAGTATCAAAATTCACCACGAGATGGTTTTAACTAAAACTTTGATTCATTTACGAAACTCTTGCTGGCTATAAAAGGTTTAATGCCAACAGCATCCCGTATTCCCAAGCGGTCACCCTTCTAGGTACTAACGGGACCCGACGCAGCTTAACTTCAGGGGGCTGACGAGACCAGGCTTTTTCTGCGTGGTATGGCCGTTGACGTTTTAATACGAGACTGAATTGAATACACTCACGGAATGCTTTTCCAACATTGAAACCTACACAAGGACGATTGATTTCTATAATTAAGGATATTGGACTGGTAACCATCGTGTTCGTTGAGCCACCATTATTCTATGAGATAGAAATTCACATTCCTCGGTAAGAAAGTTACTGCTGGTTAAGAACCGCTCTAAACTTCCCTTGTTGGTGTTTAAAAAAATAGCAATCAGTGTGTACGAGATGAAATAACAAAATTTACCACTAGATGGCGTTTAATAAAGTATCAAAATTCACCACGAGATGGTTTTAACTAAAACTTTGATTCATTTACGAAACTCTTGCTGGCTATAAAAGGTTTAATGCCAACAGCATCCCGTATTCCCAAGCGGTCACCCTTCTAGGTACTAACGGGACCCGACGCAGCTTAACTTCTGGGAGCTGACGAGACCAGGCTTTTTCTGCGTGGTATGGCCGTTGACGTTTTAATACGAGACTGAATTGAATACACTCACGGAATGCTTTTCCAACATTGAAACCTACACAAGGACGATTGATTTCTATAATTAAGGATATTGGACTGGTAACCATCGTGTTCGTTGAGCCACCATTATTCTATGAGATAGAAATTCACATTCCTCGGTAAAGTTACTGCTGGTTAAGAACCGCTCTAAACTTCCCTTGTTGGTGTTTAAAAAAATAGCAATCAGTGTGTACGAGATGAAATAACAAAATTTACCACTAGATGGCGTTTAATAAAGTATCAAAATTCACCACGAGATGGTTTTAACTAAAACTTTGATTCATTTACGAAACTCTTGCTGGCTATAAAAGGTTTAATGCCAACAGCATCCCGTATTCCCAAGCGGTCACCCTTCTAGGTACTAACGGGACCCGACGCAGCTTAACTTCTGGGAGCTGACGAGACCAGGCTTTTTCTGCGTGGTATGGCCGTTGACGTTTTAATACGAGACTGAATTGAATACACTCACGGAATGCTTTTCCAACATTGAAACCTACACAAGGACGATTGATTTCTATAATTAAGGATATTGGACTGGTAACCATCGTGTTCGTTGAGCCACCATTATTCTATGAGATAGAAATTCACATTCCTCGGTAAAGTTACTGCTGGTTAAGAACCGCTCTAAACTTCCCTTGTTGGTGTTTAAAAAAATAGCAATCAGTGTGTACGAGATGAAATAACAAAATTTACCACTAGATGGCGTTTAATAAAGTATCAAAATTCACCACGAGATGGTTTTAACTAAAACTTTGATTCATTTACGAAACTCTTGCTGGCTATAAAAGGTTTAATGCCAACAGCATCCCGTATTCCCAAGCGGTCACCCTTCTAGGTACTAACGGGACCCGACGCAGCTTAACTTCTGGGAGCTGACGAGACCAGGCTTTTTCTGCGTGGTATGGCCGTTGACGTTTTAATACGAGACTGAATTGAATACACTCACGGAATGCTTTTCCAACATTGAAACCTACACAAGGACGATTGATTTCTATAATTAAGGATATTGGACTGGTAACCATCGTGTTCGTTGAGCCACCATTATTCTATGAGATAGAAATTCACATTCCTCGGTAAAGTTACTGCTGGTTAAGAACCGCTCTAAACTTCCCTTGTTGGTGTTTAAAAAATATAGCAATCAGTGTGTACGAGATGAAATAACAAAATTTACCACTAGATGGCGTTTAATAAAGTATCAAAATTCACCACGAGATGGTTTTAACTAAAACTTTGATTCATTTACGAAACTCTTGCTGGCTATAAAAGGTTTAATGCCAACAGCATCCCGTATTCCCAAGCGGTCACCCTTTTTTTTTTAAAGGGGCCCGGCGCAGTTTTTTTTTTGGGAGCTGACGAGACCAGGCTAAAGGCCCCACCAAATTTTTTTTTTGGGGGGGGAGGAGACCAGGCTTTTCTGCGTGGTATGGCCGTTGACGTTTTAATACGAGACTTAATTTAATACCCTCCCGGAATGCTTTTCCAACATTTGAAACCTACACAAGGACGATTGATTTCTATAATTAAGGATATTGGACTGGTAACCATCGTGTTCGTTGAGCCACCATTATTCTATGAGATAGAAATTCACATTCCTCGGTAAAGTTACTGCTGGTTAAGAACCGCTCTAAACTTCCCTTGTTGGTGTTTAAAAAAATAGCAATCAGTGTGTACGAGATGAAATAACAAAATTTACCACTAGATGGCGTTTAATAAAGTATCAAAATTCACCACGAGATGGTTTTAACTAAAACTTTGATTCATTTACGAAACTCTTGCTGGCTATAAAAGGTTTAATGCCAACAGCATCCCGTATTCCCAAGCGGTCACCCTTCTAGGTACTAACGGGACCCGACGCAGCTTAACTTCTGGGAGCTGACGAGACCAGGCTTTTTCTGCGTGGTATGGCCGTTGACGTTTTAATACGAGACTGAATTGAATACACTCACGGAATGCTTTTCCAACATTGAAACCTACACAAGGACGATTGATTTCTATAATTAAGGATATTGGACTGGTAACCATCGTGTTCGTTGAGCCACCATTATTCTATGAGATAGAAATTCACATTCCTCGGTAAAGTTACTGCTGGTTAAGAACCGCTCTAAACTTCCCTTGTTGGTGTTTAAAAAAATAGCAATCAGTGTGTACGAGATGAAATAACAAAATTTACCACTAGATGGCGTTTAATAAAGTATCAAAATTCACCACGAGATGGTTTTAACTAAAACTTTGATTCATTTACGAAACTCTTGCTGGCTATAAAAGGTTTAATGCCAACAGCATCCCGTATTCCCAAGCGGTCACCCTTCTAGGTACTAACGGGACCCGACGCAGCTTAACTTCTGGGAGCTGACGAGACCAGGCTTTTTCTGCGTGGTATGGCCGTTGACGTTTTAATACGAGACTGAATTGAATACACTCACGGAATGCTTTTCCAACATTGAAACCTACACAAGGACGATTGATTTCTATAATTAAGGATATTGGACTGGTAACCATCGTGTTCGTTGAGCCACCATTATTCTATGAGATAGAAATTCACATTCCTCGGTAAAGTTACTGCTGGTTAAGAACCGCTCTAAACTTCCCTTGTTGGTGTTTAAAAAAATAGCAATCAGTGTGTACGAGATGAAATAACAAAATTTACCACTAGATGGCGTTTAATAAAGTATCAAAATTCACCACGAGATGGTTTTAACTAAAACTTTGATTCATTTACGAAACTCTTGCTGGCTATAAAAGGTTTAATGCCAACAGCATCCCGTATTCCCAAGCGGTCACCCTTCTAGGTACTAACGGGACCCGACGCAGCTTAACTTCTGGGAGCTGACGAGACCAGGCTTTTTCTGCGTGGTATGGCCGTTGACGTTTTAATACGAGACTGAATTGAATACACTCACGGAATGCTTTTCCAACATTGAAACCTACACAAGGACGATTGATTTCTATAATTAAGGATATTGGACTGGTAACCATCGTGTTCGTTGAGCCACCATTATTCTATGAGATAGAAATTCACATTCCTCGGTAAAGTTACTGCTGGTTAAGAACCGCTCTAAACTTCCCTTGTTGGTGTTTAAAAAAATAGCAATCAGTGTGTACGAGATGAAATAACAAAATTTACCACTAGATGGCGTTTAATAAAGTATCAAAATTCACCACGAGATGGTTTTAACTAAAACTTTGATTCATTTACGAAACTCTTGCTGGCTATAAAAGGTTTAATGCCAACAGCATCCCGTATTCCCAAGCGGTCACCCTTCTAGGTACTAACGGGACCCGACGCAGCTTAACTTCTGGGAGCTGACGAGACCAGGCTTTTTCTGCGTGGTATGGCCGTTGACGTTTTAATACGAGACTGAATTGAATACACTCACGGAATGCTTTTCCAACATTGAAACCTACACAAGGACGATTGATTTCTATAATTAAGGATATTGGACTGGTAACCATCGTGTTCGTTGAGCCACCATTATTCTATGAGATAGAAATTCACATTCCTCGGTAAAGTTACTGCTGGTTAAGAACCGCTCTAAACTTCCCTTGTTGGTGTTTAAAAAAATAGCAATCAGTGTGTACGAGATGAAATAACAAAATTTACCACTAGATGGCGTTTAATAAAGTATCAAAATTCACCACGAGATGGTTTTAACTAAAACTTTGATTCATTTACGAAACTCTTGCTGGCTATAAAAGGTTTAATGCCAACAGCATCCCGTATTCCCAAGCGGTCACCCTTCTAGGTACTAACGGGACCCGACGCAGCTTAACTTCTGGGAGCTGACGAGACCAGGCTTTTTCTGCGTGGTATGGCCGTTGACGTTTTAATACGAGACTGAATTGAATACACTCACGGAATGCTTTTCCAACATTGAAACCTACACAAGGACGATTGATTTCTATAATTAAGGATATTGGACTGGTAACCATCGTGTTCGTTGAGCCACCATTATTCTATGAGATAGAAATTCACATTCCTCGGTAAAGTTACTGCTGGTTAAGAACCGCTCTAAACTTCCCTTGTTGGTGTTTAAAAAAATAGCAATCAGTGTGTACGAGATGAAATAACAAAATTTACCACTAGATGGCGTTTAATAAAGTATCAAAATTCACCACGAGATGGTTTTAACTAAAACTTTGATTCATTTACGAAACTCTTGCTGGCTATAAAAGGTTTAATGCCAACAGCATCCCGTATTCCCAAGCGGTCACCCTTCTAGGTACTAACGGGACCCGACGCAGCTTAACTTCTGGGAGCTGACGAGACCAGGCTTTTTCTGCGTGGTATGGCCGTTGACGTTTTAATACGAGACTGAATTGAATACACTCACGGAATGCTTTTCCAACATTGAAACCTACACAAGGACGATTGATTTCTATAATTAAGGATATTGGACTGGTAACCATCGTGTTCGTTGAGCCACCATTATTCTATGAGATAGAAATTCACATTCCTCGGTAAAGTTACTGCTGGTTAAGAACCGCTCTAAACTTCCCTTGTTGGTGTTTAAAAAAATAGCAATCAGTGTGTACGAGATGAAATAACAAAATTTACCACTAGATGGCGTTTAATAAAGTATCAAAATTCACCACGAGATGGTTTTAACTAAAACTTTGATTCATTTACGAAACTCTTGCTGGCTATAAAAGGTTTAATGCCAACAGCATCCCGTATTCCCAAGCGGTCACCCTTCTAGGTACTAACGGGACCCGACGCAGCTTAACTTCTGGGAGCTGACGAGACCAGGCTTTTTCTGCGTGGTATGGCCGTTGACGTTTTAATACGAGACTGAATTGAATACACTCACGGAATGCTTTTCCAACATTGAAACCTACACAAGGACGATTGATTTCTATAATTAAGGATATTGGACTGGTAACCATCGTGTTCGTTGAGCCACCATTATTCTATGAGATAGAAATTCACATTCCTCGGTAAAGTTACTGCTGGTTAAGAACCGCTCTAAACTTCCCTTGTTGGTGTTTAAAAAAATAGCAATCAGTGTGTACGAGATGAAATAACAAAATTTACCACTAGATGGCGTTTAATAAAGTATCAAAATTCACCACGAGATGGTTTTAACTAAAACTTTGATTCATTTACGAAACTCTTGCTGGCTATAAAAGGTTTAATGCCAACAGCATCCCGTATTCCCAAGCGGTCACCCTTCTAGGTACTAACGGGACCCGACGCAGCTTAACTTCTGGGAGCTGACGAGACCAGGCTTTTTCTGCGTGGTATGGCCGTTGACGTTTTAATACGAGACTGAATTGAATACACTCACGGAATGCTTTTCCAACATTGAAACCTACACAAGGACGATTGATTTCTATAATTAAGGATATTGGACTGGTAACCATCGTGTTCGTTGAGCCACCATTATTCTATGAGATAGAAATTCACATTCCTCGGTAAAGTTACTGCTGGTTAAGAACCGCTCTAAACTTCCCTTGTTGGTGTTTAAAAAAATAGCAATCAGTGTGTACGAGATGAAATAACAAAATTTACCACTAGATGGCGTTTAATAAAGTATCAAAATTCACCACGAGATGGTTTTAACTAAAACTTTGATTCATTTACGAAACTCTTGCTGGCTATAAAAGGTTTAATGCCAACAGCATCCCGTATTCCCAAGCGGTCACCCTTCTAGGTACTAACGGGACCCGACGCAGCTTAACTTCTGGGAGCTGACGAGACCAGGCTTTTTCTGCGTGGTATGGCCGTTGACGTTTTAATACGAGACTGAATTGAATACACTCACGGAATGCTTTTCCAACATTGAAACCTACACAAGGACGATTGATTTCTATAATTAAGGATATTGGACTGGTAACCATCGTGTTCGTTGAGCCACCATTATTCTATGAGATAGAAATTCACATTCCTCGGTAAAGTTACTGCTGGTTAAGAACCGCTCTAAACTTCCCTTGTTGGTGTTTAAAAAAATAGCAATCAGTGTGTACGAGATGAAATAACAAAATTTACCACTAGATGGCGTTTAATAAAGTATCAAAATTCACCACGAGATGGTTTTAACTAAAACTTTGATTCATTTACGAAACTCTTGCTGGCTATAAAAGGTTTAATGCCAACAGCATCCCGTATTCCCAAGCGGTCACCCTTCTAGGTACTAACGGGACCCGACGCAGCTTAACTTCTGGGAGCTGACGAGACCAGGCTTTTTCTGCGTGGTATGGCCGTTGACGTTTTAATACGAGACTGAATTGAATACACTCACGGAATGCTTTTCCAACATTGAAACCTACACAAGGACGATTGATTTCTATAATTAAGGATATTGGACTGGTAACCATCGTGTTCGTTGAGCCACCATTATTCTATGAGATAGAAATTCACATTCCTCGGTAAAGTTACTGCTGGTTAAGAACCGCTCTAAACTTCCCTTGTTGGTGTTTAAAAAAATAGCAATCAGTGTGTACGAGATGAAATAACAAAATTTACCACTAGATGGCGTTTAATAAAGTATCAAAATTCACCACGAGATGGTTTTAACTAAAACTTTGATTCATTTACGAAACTCTTGCTGGCTATAAAAGGTTTAATGCCAACAGCATCCCGTATTCCCAAGCGGTCACCCTTCTAGGTACTAACGGGACCCGACGCAGCTTAACTTCTGGGAGCTGACGAGACCAGGCTTTTTCTGCGTGGTATGGCCGTTGACGTTTTAATACGAGACTGAATTGAATACACTCACGGAATGCTTTTCCAACATTGAAACCTACACAAGGACGATTGATTTCTATAATTAAGGATATTGGACTGGTAACCATCGTGTTCGTTGAGCCACCATTATTCTATGAGATAGAAATTCACATTCCTCGGTAAAGTTACTGCTGGTTAAGAACCGCTCTAAACTTCCCTTGTTGGTGTTTAAAAAAATAGCAATCAGTGTGTACGAGATGAAATAACAAAATTTACCACTAGATGGCGTTTAATAAAGTATCAAAATTCACCACGAGATGGTTTTAACTAAAACTTTGATTCATTTACGAAACTCTTGCTGGCTATAAAAGGTTTAATGCCAACAGCATCCCGTATTCCCAAGCGGTCACCCTTCTAGGTACTAACGGGACCCGACGCAGCTTAACTTCTGGGAGCTGACGAGACCAGGCTTTTTCTGCGTGGTATGGCCGTTGACGTTTTAATACGAGACTGAATTGAATACACTCACGGAATGCTTTTCCAACATTGAAACCTACACAAGGACGATTGATTTCTATAATTAAGGATATTGGACTGGTAACCATCGTGTTCGTTGAGCCACCATTATTCTATGAGATAGAAATTCACATTCCTCGGTAAAGTTACTGCTGGTTAAGAACCGCTCTAAACTTCCCTTGTTGGTGTTTAAAAAAATAGCAATCAGTGTGTACGAGATGAAATAACAAAATTTACCACTAGATGGCGTTTAATAAAGTATCAAAATTCACCACGAGATGGTTTTAACTAAAACTTTGATTCATTTACGAAACTCTTGCTGGCTATAAAAGGTTTAATGCCAACAGCATCCCGTATTCCCAAGCGGTCACCCTTCTAGGTACTAACGGGACCCGACGCAGCTTAACTTCTGGGAGCTGACGAGACCAGGCTTTTTCTGCGTGGTATGGCCGTTGACGTTTTAATACGAGACTGAATTGAATACACTCACGGAATGCTTTTCCAACATTGAAACCTACACAAGGACGATTGATTTCTATAATTAAGGATATTGGACTGGTAACCATCGTGTTCGTTGAGCCACCATTATTCTATGAGATAGAAATTCACATTCCTCGGTAAAGTTACTGCTGGTTAAGAACCGCTCTAAACTTCCCTTGTTGGTGTTTAAAAAAATAGCAATCAGTGTGTACGAGATGAAATAACAAAATTTACCACTAGATGGCGTTTAATAAAGTATCAAAATTCACCACGAGATGGTTTTAACTAAAACTTTGATTCATTTACGAAACTCTTGCTGGCTATAAAAGGTTTAATGCCAACAGCATCCCGTATTCCCAAGCGGTCACCCTTCTAGGTACTAACGGGACCCGACGCAGCTTAACTTCTGGGAGCTGACGAGACCAGGCTTTTTCTGCGTGGTATGGCCGTTGACGTTTTAATACGAGACTGAATTGAATACACTCACGGAATGCTTTTCCAACATTGAAACCTACACAAGGACGATTGATTTCTATAATTAAGGATATTGGACTGGTAACCATCGTGTTCGTTGAGCCACCATTATTCTATGAGATAGAAATTCACATTCCTCGGTAAAGTTACTGCTGGTTAAGAACCGCTCTAAACTTCCCTTGTTGGTGTTTAAAAAAATAGCAATCAGTGTGTACGAGATGAAATAACAAAATTTACCACTAGATGGCGTTTAATAAAGTATCAAAATTCACCACGAGATGGTTTTAACTAAAACTTTGATTCATTTACGAAACTCTTGCTGGCTATAAAAGGTTTAATGCCAACAGCATCCCGTATTCCCAAGCGGTCACCCTTCTAGGTACTAACGGGACCCGACGCAGCTTAACTTCTGGGAGCTGACGAGACCAGGCTTTTTCTGCGTGGTATGGCCGTTGACGTTTTAATACGAGACTGAATTGAATACACTCACGGAATGCTTTTCCAACATTGAAACCTACACAAGGACGATTGATTTCTATAATTAAGGATATTGGACTGGTAACCATCGTGTTCGTTGAGCCACCATTATTCTATGAGATAGAAATTCACATTCCTCGGTAAAGTTACTGCTGGTTAAGAACCGCTCTAAACTTCCCTTGTTGGTGTTTAAAAAAATAGCAATCAGTGTGTACGAGATGAAATAACAAAATTTACCACTAGATGGCGTTTAATAAAGTATCAAAATTCACCACGAGATGGTTTTAACTAAAACTTTGATTCATTTACGAAACTCTTGCTGGCTATAAAAGGTTTAATGCCAACAGCATCCCGTATTCCCAAGCGGTCACCCTTCTAGGTACTAACGGGACCCGACGCAGCTTAACTTCTGGGAGCTGACGAGACCAGGCTTTTTCTGCGTGGTATGGCCGTTGACGTTTTAATACGAGACTGAATTGAATACACTCACGGAATGCTTTTCCAACATTGAAACCTACACAAGGACGATTGATTTCTATAATTAAGGATATTGGACTGGTAACCATCGTGTTCGTTGAGCCACCATTATTCTATGAGATAGAAATTCACATTCCTCGGTAAAGTTACTGCTGGTTAAGAACCGCTCTAAACTTCCCTTGTTGGTGTTTAAAAAAATAGCAATCAGTGTGTACGAGATGAAATAACAAAATTTACCACTAGATGGCGTTTAATAAAGTATCAAAATTCACCACGAGATGGTTTTAACTAAAACTTTGATTCATTTACGAAACTCTTGCTGGCTATAAAAGGTTTAATGCCAACAGCATCCCGTATTCCCAAGCGGTCACCCTTCTAGGTACTAACGGGACCCGACGCAGCTTAACTTCTGGGAGCTGACGAGACCAGGCTTTTTCTGCGTGGTATGGCCGTTGACGTTTTAATACGAGACTGAATTGAATACACTCACGGAATGCTTTTCCAACATTGAAACCTACACAAGGACGATTGATTTCTATAATTAAGGATATTGGACTGGTAACCATCGTGTTCGTTGAGCCACCATTATTCTATGAGATAGAAATTCACATTCCTCGGTAAAGTTACTGCTGGTTAAGAACCGCTCTAAACTTCCCTTGTTGGTGTTTAAAAAAATAGCAATCAGTGTGTACGAGATGAAATAACAAAATTTACCACTAGATGGCGTTTAATAAAGTATCAAAATTCACCACGAGATGGTTTTAACTAAAACTTTGATTCATTTACGAAACTCTTGCTGGCTATAAAAGGTTTAATGCCAACAGCATCCCGTATTCCCAAGCGGTCACCCTTCTAGGTACTAACGGGACCCGACGCAGCTTAACTTCTGGGAGCTGACGAGACCAGGCTTTTTCTGCGTGGTATGGCCGTTGACGTTTTAATACGAGACTGAATTGAATACACTCACGGAATGCTTTTCCAACATTGAAACCTACACAAGGACGATTGATTTCTATAATTAAGGATATTGGACTGGTAACCATCGTGTTCGTTGAGCCACCATTATTCTATGAGATAGAAATTCACATTCCTCGGTAAAGTTACTGCTGGTTAAGAACCGCTCTAAACTTCCCTTGTTGGTGTTTAAAAAAATAGCAATCAGTGTGTACGAGATGAAATAACAAAATTTACCACTAGATGGCGTTTAATAAAGTATCAAAATTCACCACGAGATGGTTTTAACTAAAACTTTGATTCATTTACGAAACTCTTGCTGGCTATAAAAGGTTTAATGCCAACAGCATCCCGTATTCCCAAGCGGTCACCCTTCTAGGTACTAACGGGACCCGACGCAGCTTAACTTCTGGGAGCTGACGAGACCAGGCTTTTTCTGCGTGGTATGGCCGTTGACGTTTTAATACGAGACTGAATTGAATACACTCACGGAATGCTTTTCCAACATTGAAACCTACACAAGGACGATTGATTTCTATAATTAAGGATATTGGACTGGTAACCATCGTGTTCGTTGAGCCACCATTATTCTATGAGATAGAAATTCACATTCCTCGGTAAAGTTACTGCTGGTTAAGAACCGCTCTAAACTTCCCTTGTTGGTGTTTAAAAAAATAGCAATCAGTGTGTACGAGATGAAATAACAAAATTTACCACTAGATGGCGTTTAATAAAGTATCAAAATTCACCACGAGATGGTTTTAACTAAAACTTTGATTCATTTACGAAACTCTTGCTGGCTATAAAAGGTTTAATGCCAACAGCATCCCGTATTCCCAAGCGGTCACCCTTCTAGGTACTAACGGGACCCGACGCAGCTTAACTTCTGGGAGCTGACGAGACCAGGCTTTTTCTGCGTGGTATGGCCGTTGACGTTTTAATACGAGACTGAATTGAATACACTCACGGAATGCTTTTCCAACATTGAAACCTACACAAGGACGATTGATTTCTATAATTAAGGATATTGGACTGGTAACCATCGTGTTCGTTGAGCCACCATTATT
This sequence comes from Daphnia magna, assembly GCF_020631705.1. Classification (NCBI taxonomy): domain Eukaryota; kingdom Metazoa; phylum Arthropoda; class Branchiopoda; order Diplostraca; family Daphniidae; genus Daphnia; species Daphnia magna. Next base: position 10,942 of record NW_025533391.1, on the reverse strand, counting down.
CTATGAGATAGAAATTCACATTCCTCGGTAAAGTTACTGCTGGTTAAGAACCGCTCTAAACTTCCCTTGTTGGTGTTTAAAAAAATAGCAATCAGTGTGTACGAGATGAAATAACAAAATTTACCACTAGATGGCGTTTAATAAAGTATCAAAATTCACCACGAGATGGTTTTAACTAAAACTTTGATTCATTTACGAAACTCTTGCTGGCTATAAAAGGTTTAATGCCAACAGCATCCCGTATTCCCAAGCGGTCACCCTTCTAGGTACTAACGGGACCCGACGCAGCTTAACTTCTGGGAGCTGACGAGACCAGGCTTTTTCTGCGTGGTATGGCCGTTGACGTTTTAATACGAGACTGAATTGAATACACTCACGGAATGCTTTTCCAACATTGAAACCTACACAAGGACGATTGATTTCTATAATTAAGGATATTGGACTGGTAACCATCGTGTTCGTTGAGCCACCATTATTCTATGAGATAGAAATTCACATTCCTCGGTAAAGTTACTGCTGGTTAAGAACCGCTCTAAACTTCCCTTGTTGGTGTTTAAAAAAATAGCAATCAGTGTGTACGAGATGAAATAACAAAATTTACCACTAGATGGCGTTTAATAAAGTATCAAAATTCACCACGAGATGGTTTTAACTAAAACTTTGATTCATTTACGAAACTCTTGCTGGCTATAAAAGGTTTAATGCCAACAGCATCCCGTATTCCCAAGCGGTCACCCTTCTAGGTACTAACGGGACCCGACGCAGCTTAACTTCTGGGAGCTGACGAGACCAGGCTTTTTCTGCGTGGTATGGCCGTTGACGTTTTAATACGAGACTGAATTGAATACACTCACGGAATGCTTTTCCAACATTGAAACCTACACAAGGACGATTGATTTCTATAATTAAGGATATTGGACTGGTAACCATCGTGTTCGTTGAGCCACCATTATTCTATGAGATAGAAATTCACATTCCTCGGTAAAGTTACTGCTGGTTAAGAACCGCTCTAAACTTCCCTTGTTGGTGTTTAAAAAAATAGCAATCAGTGTGTACGAGATGAAATAACAAAATTTACCACTAGATGGCGTTTAATAAAGTATCAAAATTCACCACGAGATGGTTTTAACTAAAACTTTGATTCATTTACGAAACTCTTGCTGGCTATAAAAGGTTTAATGAACACCAACAGCATCCTAATATGGCCAGTCACAGCCATTTTCTCCCAGGTACTGGCGCCTGACGTTTTAATACGAGACTGAATTGAATACACTCACGACAAATTCTTTTCCAACCACATTGGAACAAAACCTACACAAGGACGATTGATTTCTATAATTAAGGATATTGGACTGGTAACCATCGTGTTCGTTGAGCCACCATTATTCTATGAGATAGAAATTCACATTCCTCGGTAAAGTTACTGCTGGTTAAGAACCGCTCTAAACTTCCCTTGTTGGTGTTTAAAAAATATAGCAATCAGTGTGTACGAGATGAAATAACAAAATTTACCACTAGATGGCGTTTAATAAAGTATCAAAATTCACCACGAGATGGTTTTAACTAAAACTTTGATTCATTTACGAAACTCTTGCTGGCTATAAAAGGTTTAATGCCAACAGCATCCCGTATTCCCAAGCGGTCACCCTTCTAGGTACTAACGGGACCCGACGCAGCTTAACTTCTGGGAGCTGACGAGACCAGGCTTTTTCTGCGTGGTATGGCCGTTGACGTTTTAATACGAGACTGAATTGAATACACTCACGGAATGCTTTTCCAACATTGAAACCTACACAAGGACGATTGATTTCTATAATTAAGGATATTGGACTGGTAACCATCGTGTTCGTTGAGCCACCATTATTCTATGAGATAGAAATTCACATTCCTCGGTAAAGTTACTGCTGGTTAAGAACCGCTCTAAACTTCCCTTGTTGGTGTTTAAAAAAATAGCAATCAGTGTGTACGAGATGAAATAACAAAATTTACCACTAGATGGCGTTTAATAAAGTATCAAAATTCACCACGAGATGGTTTTAACTAAAACTTTGATTCATTTACGAAACTCTTGCTGGCTATAAAAGGTTTAATGCCAACAGCATCCCGTATTCCCAAGCGGTCACCCTTCTAGGTACTAACGGGACCCGACGCAGCTTAACTTCTGGGAGCTGACGAGACCAGGCTTTTTCTGCGTGGTATGGCCGTTGACGTTTTAATACGAGACTGAATTGAATACACTCACGGAATGCTTTTCCAACATTGAAACCTACACAAGGACGATTGATTTCTATAATTAAGGATATTGGACTGGTAACCATCGTGTTCGTTGAGCCACCATTATTCTATGAGATAGAAATTCACATTCCTCGGTAAAGTTACTGCTGGTTAAGAACCGCTCTAAACTTCCCTTGTTGGTGTTTAAAAAAATAGCAATCAGTGTGTACGAGATGAAATAACAAAATTTACCACTAGATGGCGTTTAATAAAGTATCAAAATTCACCACGAGATGGTTTTAACTAAAACTTTGATTCATTTACGAAACTCTTGCTGGCTATAAAAGGTTTAATGCCAACAGCATCCCGTATTCCCAAGCGGTCACCCTTCTAGGTACTAACGGGACCCGACGCAGCTTAACTTCTGGGAGCTGACGAGACCAGGCTTTTTCTGCGTGGTATGGCCGTTGACGTTTTAATACGAGACTGAATTGAATACACTCACGGAATGCTTTTCCAACATTGAAACCTACACAAGGACGATTGATTTCTATAATTAAGGATATTGGACTGGTAACCATCGTGTTCGTTGAGCCACCATTATTCTATGAGATAGAAATTCACATTCCTCGGTAAAGTTACTGCTGGTTAAGAACCGCTCTAAACTTCCCTTGTTGGTGTTTAAAAAAATAGCAATCAGTGTGTACGAGATGAAATAACAAAATTTACCACTAGATGGCGTTTAATAAAGTATCAAAATTCACCACGAGATGGTTTTAACTAAAACTTTGATTCATTTACGAAACTCTTGCTGGCTATAAAAGGTTTAATGCCAACAGCATCCCGTATTCCCAAGCGGTCACCCTTCTAGGTACTAACGGGACCCGACGCAGCTTAACTTCTGGGAGCTGACGAGACCAGGCTTTTTCTGCGTGGTATGGCCGTTGACGTTTTAATACGAGACTGAATTGAATACACTCACGGAATGCTTTTCCAACATTGAAACCTACACAAGGACGATTGATTTCTATAATTAAGGATATTGGACTGGTAACCATCGTGTTCGTTGAGCCACCATTATTCTATGAGATAGAAATTCACATTCCTCGGTAAAGTTACTGCTGGTTAAGAACCGCTCTAAACTTCCCTTGTTGGTGTTTAAAAAAATAGCAATCAGTGTGTACGAGATGAAATAACAAAATTTACCACTAGATGGCGTTTAATAAAGTATCAAAATTCACCACGAGATGGTTTTAACTAAAACTTTGATTCATTTACGAAACTCTTGCTGGCTATAAAAGGTTTAATGCCAACAGCATCCCGTATTCCCAAGCGGTCACCCTTCTAGGTACTAACGGGACCCGACGCAGCTTAACTTCTGGGAGCTGACGAGACCAGGCTTTTTCTGCGTGGTATGGCCGTTGACGTTTTAATACGAGACTGAATTGAATACACTCACGGAATGCTTTTCCAACATTGAAACCTACACAAGGACGATTGATTTCTATAATTAAGGATATTGGACTGGTAACCATCGTGTTCGTTGAGCCACCATTATTCTATGAGATAGAAATTCACATTCCTCGGTAAAGTTACTGCTGGTTAAGAACCGCTCTAAACTTCCCTTGTTGGTGTTTAAAAAAATAGCAATCAGTGTGTACGAGATGAAATAACAAAATTTACCACTAGATGGCGTTTAATAAAGTATCAAAATTCACCACGAGATGGTTTTAACTAAAACTTTGATTCATTTACGAAACTCTTGCTGGCTATAAAAGGTTTAATGCCAACAGCATCCCGTATTCCCAAGCGGTCACCCTTCTAGGTACTAACGGGACCCGACGCAGCTTAACTTCTGGGAGCTGACGAGACCAGGCTTTTTCTGCGTGGTATGGCCGTTGACGTTTTAATACGAGACTGAATTGAATACACTCACGGAATGCTTTTCCAACATTGAAACCTACACAAGGACGATTGATTTCTATAATTAAGGATATTGGACTGGTAACCATCGTGTTCGTTGAGCCACCATTATTCTATGAGATAGAAATTCACATTCCTCGGTAAAGTTACTGCTGGTTAAGAACCGCTCTAAACTTCCCTTGTTGGTGTTTAAAAAAATAGCAATCAGTGTGTACGAGATGAAATAACAAAATTTACCACTAGATGGCGTTTAATAAAGTATCAAAATTCACCACGAGATGGTTTTAACTAAAACTTTGATTCATTTACGAAACTCTTGCTGGCTATAAAAGGTTTAATGCCAACAGCATCCCGTATTCCCAAGCGGTCACCCTTCTAGGTACTAACGGGACCCGACGCAGCTTAACTTCTGGGAGCTGACGAGACCAGGCTTTTTCTGCGTGGTATGGCCGTTGACGTTTTAATACGAGACTGAATTGAATACACTCACGGAATGCTTTTCCAACATTGAAACCTACACAAGGACGATTGATTTCTATAATTAAGGATATTGGACTGGTAACCATCGTGTTCGTTGAGCCACCATTATTCTATGAGATAGAAATTCACATTCCTCGGTAAAGTTACTGCTGGTTAAGAACCGCTCTAAACTTCCCTTGTTGGTGTTTAAAAAAATAGCAATCAGTGTGTACGAGATGAAATAACAAAATTTACCACTAGATGGCGTTTAATAAAGTATCAAAATTCACCACGAGATGGTTTTAACTAAAACTTTGATTCATTTACGAAACTCTTGCTGGCTATAAAAGGTTTAATGCCAACAGCATCCCGTATTCCCAAGCGGTCACCCTTCTAGGTACTAACGGGACCCGACGCAGCTTAACTTCTGGGAGCTGACGAGACCAGGCTTTTTCTGCGTGGTATGGCCGTTGACGTTTTAATACGAGACTGAATTGAATACACTCACGGAATGCTTTTCCAACATTGAAACCTACACAAGGACGATTGATTTCTATAATTAAGGATATTGGACTGGTAACCATCGTGTTCGTTGAGCCACCATTATTCTATGGGATAGAAATTCACATTCCTCGGTAAAAGTTACTGCTGGTTAAGAACCGCTCTAAACTTCCCTTGTTGGTGTTTAAAAAAATAGCAATCAGTGTGTACGAGATGAAATAACAAAATTTACCACTAGATGGCGTTTAATAAAGTATCAAAATTCACCACGAGATGGTTTTAACTAAAACTTTGATTCATTTACGAAACTCTTGCTGGCTATAAAAGGTTTAATGCCAACAGCATCCCGTATTCCCAAGCGGTCACCCTTCTAGGTACTAACGGGACCCGACGCAGCTTAACTTCTGGGAGCTGACGAGACCAGGCTTTTTCTGCGTGGAATCGAGCGGGAAACCAAGCCAGCAGCAGCAAAAACAAGTGATTAAAACCAAACAAATGATAATTTGATACTACAAACGCCGTCTGAATGGTAAGTATCATCTCGACACACTGATTAAAAAAAAAAAATAGGCAAAACTTAACACGGGCTTTTCCGAGATTGACTAACTCGCAAATAGTGGCTCACACGAACACGTGAATTTGATCAAATCACTGTTAAGTTTGCAATAATTTCATGTTGAAGCATTCAGCAAATTGATCTCATGTTAAACCACCACCGCGAAAAACACTCCCAAGCTAGCTGCCAATCCCCTAGAAGGGACCACTATCATTGACAACGATAACTTTATAGCCAGCAAGTTAAGTTTTAATCCGGTGTTTGATACTTACAAACGCCATCTAGTGTTAAATTTTATTATTCATCTCGTACACACTGATTGCTATTTCTACACAAGGACGAGTCAGTTTCTATAATTAAGGATATTGGACTGGTGAACCATCGTGTTCGTTGAGCCACCATTATTCTATGAATAAGAGAAATTCATTCCTCAGTAAAGTTACTGCTGGTTAAGAGACCGCTCTAAACCCCCTTCCCTTGTTGGTGTTTAAAATAGCAATCGGTAGTGTATTCAATTCAGTTATAAATATTAAATTTGTCCTTTGGCCATTGCAGAAAAAGCCTGGTCTCGTCAGCTCCCAGAAGTTAACCGTCAGGTCCCGTTAGTACCTGAAGGTAACCGCAAATACGGATAGCGATAAACTGCTTTATAACCGGCAAATTTCGTAAATGAATCGAAAGTTTTGGACAAAACCGCTCTCGTGGTGTTGATGCAGATAAACACCATCTATGTTAAGGGCCCCTCGACCTGAAACGCCAACAGAAGTTTAAGAGCGATTCTTATTCAACAATAACTTGCCGAGAATATAATTTCTATCCCAACAAGAGGAATGGTAGCTCAACCGAGCGATAATTACCAGTCAATATCATATTATAAGTATCGTCGCTAATGTGGGTGTCGATGGCCCGCATTCATGTGCTGTTCAATTCGATCTCAAGTATTAAAACGTCGGCGGCCATACGCGAGCCTGATATCGGCTCTGAAGCTGCCTCGGGCTCATTGGCTCCACCTGAAGTGAGGATGCGACGGCATTAAACACTTTATAATGGCAGAAGACTCGCCAAATGAATCAAGTTTTAGTTAAAACCATCTGTGGTAATTTGATACTTTGACAAACGCCATCTGATGTTAATTTTGTTATTTTCATCTCGTACGCCGGTGTATTTTTTTTTAGGGCAACGAAGTTTAGGCGGTCCTTAACCAGCGGTAACTTACCGAGGATGCGTATTTCTATCCCATCAAACAATAATTGCTCAACGGCTGCGATGATTACCCTTAGTCAATTTTAATTATAAGAGAATCGGCTCGTCCGCATGTAGGTTTCAATGTTGAAAAAGCTTTGTTCATCAGTGTATTCAGTCCGATCTCATCCCGTCGGCGGCGAATACCGGCCGCTACTGATCTCGTCGCTCAAGCGCGTCGATCTAATTAATACTGAAAGACCGCGAGCGCAGGATGCTGTTGTCAATTAGGCCTTTTATAGCCGGCAAAGCTCGTAAATGAATCGAAGTTTTAGTTTAAAACCATCTCGTGGTAATTACGATACTTTATTAACGCCATCTATGTTAAATTTTGTTATTTCATCTCGTACACGCGATTTGCTATTTTTAAAGGCACCAACGAGGAAGTTTAAACGATTTCTTAACCGGCAGTAACTTTGCCGAAGATAATGTTTTCTATCATCAATATTTTGGCTCAGCTGTACGATGATTACCGGTCAATATCACCAATTGCAAGTCGTCGTCATGACAATGGAGTTTCAATGTTGTTAGCGCTTCATGGTGTATTCAATTGATCTCGTATTAAATTGTCGGCAGCCATACTGCACGAAAAACCTGGTTCTCGTCGCTCCGAAGTGGCTGTCGTCCCTTGAACTACAGAAGGAGTGACCGCTGAGAGTACGGATATAGCCCGGCATTAAACCGCACCATAGCCGGCAGAACAAACGAAGCGAATCGAAGGTTTAGTTAAAACCATCTCGTGGTTTTTTTGATAGCGATATGAAACGCATCGTGTTGAAATTTTTATTTCATCTCGTACACTGATTGCTATTTTTGACAGCCAACGAAGGATTTTTAGAGCGGAACTGTAATGTGTGACGAGATGTGAATTTCTGTCCCCTTTTTCCCTGGTGGCTCGGCAGACGACGATGATTACCGATCAACCATCGCCAGGTGAATGAATCGGTCGTCCCTCTGTGGAACCGTGTTGAAAGCATTCCTTCGGTATATTCAATTCAGTCTCGTGACAAAACGTCAACGGCCATACTACGCGAAGCCGATGCCCGAAATTAGCTGCATCGGGTCCCGTTGAGTACCTAGAGAGGCGAACCTTTGAAAACCAAACTCTCGGTTTCATCAAATAGTGGTCAAAACCGTCGTTTTAATTTTGATACTTTATCTAAACGCCATCGAAATGACGGAAATTTGTTATTTCATCGTACACACTGATTTTTTTTTTTAAAAACGCAACAAGAAGTTTTTTTAAATGATTCTTTCAACGGTTTAACACCGAAGAATAATGTTTCTCCATCATAGAACAATGGTGGCTCCTACGAAATGCAGAACAAGTCAATCGTGCTAAGCAGGTTTCGATGTTGAAGGCGCTTCATGATGTCTGTTGAATCATGTAAATTGTCGGCGGCAATACTACGCAGGCGGTCGTCGGCTCCCGAAGACGCTGCCGTCGGCGTCCCGACAACTGCAGAAGGCGACCGCTGAAGAAGCCCGAAAGTGCTATGACGGCATTAAACGTTTTATGGCCGGCAGAACGTTTTGAAATGAATCGAAATTTTAATTAAAACATCAGTGGTAATTTTGACTTTCACTGACCCAAACGCCGTCTAGTGAAGCAAACTACGGCCTAAATAAACGTATTTTCAAGCAACAGCTTAACAGCAATAACGCAGAATTAATTTCTATCGTAGAACCAATGGTAGCTCTGAACACGATGGTGCGATCCGTGCCCTTTCGCAATTATAATCAATCGTCCTTTCAATGTTGGAAGCTTTATTCGCTGGTGAACTAAAGTCTCGTAAAAACGTCGGCGACACCAAAAACAATCGGCTCCACGAGAAAAATAAGGTGTACCCAGAGAGTGAATGACACAGGCGGCGATGAAACCTTTTATGGCCGGCAAGAGTTCAAACGAAAATGAATCAAGTTTTAGTTAAAAAGAAACCGTTCAAATGTACTTTGTCAAGCATGAAATCTGTTTTTCAAATTTTTTTATTTCATCTCGTACACGCCCTGATTGCTGACACACAAGCGCCCGGCGAGAGTTTAGGGCAGGTTTTGCTAACCGGCAGTATTGCCGCGAGAATGTAATTTCTATCCCGTAGAACAATGGTGTAAAAAGCGTGAACTTGCCCATCTTGGTATAAAAATCGGCCTCGTCACTTGTGTAGGCATTCAAATGTTGGAAAGCATTTTGATGACTATTCACTCTCTTCATTAAAAGCAAACCGCCTTGCACTGGCATGATATATCGGCTCGTCCCAAGTAGCATCGTCATTCCCGTTAACCTAGAGGTTGACACACTACTGAAATACGAGAAGCTGTTGGCGATGTACCGCGCTTTTTTCGCTGCTTCGTAAATGAATCAAAGTTTTAGTTAAAGCTCGTCTCGTGGTACTTTGACCTTTACCAAGCGCCATCTCAGTCGACAAATTTTGTTATTTCGTCTCCTGCACGCTGATTATGACACGAAACGCCAACAAAAGTTTAGAGCATTTTTTCTTAATGGCGACCAACTTTGCCGAAGAATGTGGTCGACCGTAGAACTAATGGTGGCTCAACAATGCGATGATTCTGGTCAATATCTGAAATTATAAAGAATCAATCGTCCCTCTGTAGATTTCAATGTTGAAAAGCATTCCGTGATGTCAAATCAATTCGTGTCATGACCAAATTCGCGACATACCACGCTGAAAAAAAGCTGTTCCCAGAAGGTAAAGCTTGCGTCCAGTACGATGGCCACTAGAAGAGTGACCGCTTGAAGAGTACGGATGCTGACCCGGCGGTAAAACCTTTTTTATGTTAGCCGGCAAATTTTCGTAAATGAATCGAAGTTTAAGTTAAAACCTCTCGTGGTAATTTGATTTGAACAGTAAACGCCGTCTGAATGACAAATTTTGTTTATTTCATCTCGTACACACTGATTGCCTTTTTTTTTCGACACAAGCATAACGAAGAAGTTTAGGCGGTTCTTAACTCGGCAGTACGGGACCGAGGAATAATTTCTATCATGAAACAATGGTGAGTGAACGAAACACGATTATTACCAATCAATATCACAATTATAGAATCGTCGCTGTGGAATTTCAATGTTGGAAAAGCATTCAACGGTGCTATTCAATTGATCTCGTATTTACACTCGGCAAGGCCATACTACGCGAGAAAAACACTGATGGCGTCGGCCTTCTGCAAGAGCGTCGTTCCCGACAACCTAGAAGGAGCTGACCGCTGAAGCCTTGCTTTGTTAACAAGCCTTTATAAAGGCAGCGAGGTTTAAAGCAAATGAATCAAGTTTTAAAATTAAGTTTCCTCTCGTGGTTGAAAGTACGATACTGATAAGCTTTATCTAGTAATAAATTTTGTTATTTCATCTCTCGTACACACTTTTGTTACTATTTTACAAGCATTAACTGAGATTTAAAGCGGTTCTTAACTTTCAACAGCTCGCTACCGAGGAATGAAGCTATCATGAAACAATGGTAGCTCAGCGAGCGATAATTACCAGTCAATATCGCCAAATTATAAGGAAATCAATGGCTCACTATGTGGAATTCAATGTTGAAAGAAGCATTCATCAGTGTTGGACCAGTCATTTAAGTTTTGTATTTCGAGCGGCCATACCACGCAAAGCGTCAAAGGCTCTCAGAGAGATCAAGCTGCGTCGTCCCATTACCTGGAAGAAGTGACCGCTGAAACTGCAGGATTGCTGTTAACGTGTGCTTACTCTTGCCGAAGAAGTTTCATGGAAATGAATCAGGGATTTTGGTGCGACCGTTTCTCGTGTTAATTTTGATACGCTTAAAATCCTTTGTGACGCATTTTTTTGTTATTTCGTCCTGTACATGATTGCTATTTTTGAAGCACCCGGCGAGAAGTTTAGAGCGGTTTTTTAACAACGTTGGCTTGCCGAGAATGATTTCTGTCACATCAGAATAATGGTGACTCAACAAGTGCGATAATTACCAGTCAATATCGCAATTATGAAGTCAATCGTCTGGCTTGTAGGCTTTCAATGTTGGAAAAGCGTCCCGTGGTGTATTCAATTCGATCTCG
>NW_025533390.1:0-27132 GCF_020631705.1 Daphnia magna | reverse complement strand
ACCATGAGTTATTACTTCTATAGTAAACAGCAACAAATATACTTGTATTCAATGTGAATACACTGTTGTACCATGAGTTTTTCATTTCTATATGTAAACTGCATGGAATATACTTGTATTCAATGTGAATACACTGTTATACCATGAGTTTTTACTTCTATTGTAAACTGCATGGAATATACTTGTATTCAATGTGAATACACTGTTATACCATGAGTTTTTACTTCTATATGTAAACTGCATCAAATATACTTGTATTCAATGTGAATACACTGTTATACCATGAGTTTTTACTTCTATATGTATACTGCATCAAGTATACTTGTATTCAATGTGAATACACTGTTATACCATGAGTTTTTACTTCTATATGTAAACTGCATCAAATATACTTGTATTCAATGTGAATACACTGTTATACCATGAGTTTTTACTTCTATATGTAAACTGCATCAAATATACTTGTATTCAATGTGAATACACTGTTATACCATGAGTTTTTACTTCTATGTGTAAACTGCTTGGAATATACTTGTATTCAATGTGAATACACTGTTATTTACCATGAGTTTTTACTTCTATATGTAAACTGCATGGAATATACTTGTATTCAATGTGAATACACTGTTATACCATGAGTTTTTACTTCTATATGTAAACTGCATCAAATATACTTGTATTCAATGTGAATACACTGTTATACCATGAGTTTTTACTTCTATATGTAAACTGCATCAAATATACTTGTATTCAATGTGAATACACTGTTATACCATGAGTGTTTACTTCTATATGTAAACTGCATCAAGTATACTTGTATTCAATGTGAATACACTGTTATACCATGAGTTTTTACTTCTATATGTAAACAGCATCAAATATACTTGTATTCAATGTTGAATACACTGTTATACCATGAGTTTTTACTTCTATATGTAAACAGCATCAAATATACTTGTATTCAATGTGAATACACTGTTATACCATGAGTTTTTACTTCTATATGTAAACAGCATCAAATATACTTGTATTCAATGTGAATACACTGTTATACCATGAGTTTTTACTTCTATATGTAAACTGCATGGAATATACTTGTATTCAATGTGAATACACTGTTATACCATGAGTTTTTACTTCTATATGTAAACAGCATCAAATATACTTGTATTCAATGTGAATACACTGTTATACCATGAGTTTTTACTTCTATATGTAAACTGCATCAAGTATACTTGTATTCAATGTGAATACACTGTTATACCATGAGTTTTTACTTCTATATGTAAACTGCATCAAATATACTTGTATTCAATGTGAATACACTGTTATACCATGAGTTTTTACTTCTATATGTAAACTGCATCAAATATACTTGTATTCAATGTGAATACACTGTTATACCATGAGTTTTTACTTCTATATATGTAAACTGCATGGAATATACTTGTATTCAATGTGAATACACTGTTATACCATGAGTTTTTACTTCTATATGTAAACTGCATGGAATATACTTGTATTCAATGTGAATACACTGTTATACCATGAGTTTTTACTTCTATATGTAAACTGCATCAAATATACTTGTATTCAATGTGAATACACTGTTATACCATGAGTTTTTACTTCTATTATGTAAACTTCATCAAATATACTTGTATTCAATGTGAATACACTGTTATACCATGAGTTTTTACTTCTATATGTAAACAGCATCAAATATACTTGTATTCAATGTGAATACACTGTTATACCATGAGTTTTTACTTCTATATGTAAACAGCATCAAATATACTTGTATTCAATGTGAATACTCTGTTATACCATGAGTTTTTACTTCTATATGTAAACAGCATCAAATATACTTGTATTCAATGTGAATACACTGTTATACCATGAGTTTTTACTTCTATATATAAACTGCATGGAATATACTTGTATTCAATGTGAATACACTGTTATCTATGAGTTTTTACTTCTCTATGTAAACTGAGCATCAAATATACTTGTATTCAATGTGAATACACTGTTATACCATGAGTTTTTACTTCTATATGTAAACAGCATCAGAATATACTTGTATTCAATGTGAATACACTGTTATACCATGAGTTTTTACTTCTATATAGTAAACTGCATGGAATATACTTGTATTCAATGTGAATACACTGTTATACCATGAGTTTTTACTTCTATATGTAAACTGCATCAAATATACTTGTATTCAATGTGAATACACTGTTATACCATGAGTTTTTACTTCTATATGTAAACTGCATCAAATATACTTGTATTCAATGTGAATACACTGTTATACCATGAGTTTTTACTTCTATATGTAAACAGCATCAAATATACTTGTATTCAATGTGAATACACTGTTATACCATGAGTTTTTACTTCTATATGTAAACAGCATCAAATATACTTGTATTCAATGTGAATACACTGTTATACCATGAGTTTTTACTTCTATTATGTAAACAGCATCAAATATACTTGTATTCAATGTGAATACACTGTTATACCATGAGTTTTTACTTCATTATATATACTGCTGCATGAAATATACTTGTATTCAATGTGAATACACTGTTATACCATGAGTTTTTACTTCTATATGTAAACTGCATGGAATATACTTGTATTCAATGTGAATACACTGTTATACCATAGGTTTTTACTTCTATATGTAAACTGCATGGAATATACTTGTATTCAATGTGAATACACTGTTATACCATGAGTTTTTACTTCTATATGTAAACTGCATGGAATATACTTGTATTCAATGTGAATACACTGTTATACCATGAGTTTTTTAATTCTAAATGTAAACAGCATCAAATATACTTGTATTCAATGTGAATACACTGTTATACCATGAGTTTTTACTTCTATATGTAAACTGCATCAAATATACTTGTATTCAATGTGAATACACTGTTATACCATGAGTTTTTACTTCTATATGTAAACTGCATCAAATATACTTGTATTCAATGTGAATACACTGTTATACCATGAGTTTTTACTTCTATATGTAAACTGCATCAAATATACTTGTATTCAATGTGAATACACTGTTATACCATGAGTTTTTACTTCTATATGTATAGTGCATCAAATATACTTGTATTCAATGTGAATACACTGTTATACCATGAGTTTTTACTTCTATATGTATACTGCATCAAATATACTTGTATTCAATGTGAATACACTGTTATACCATGAGTTTTTACTTCTATATGTAAACAGCATCAAATATACTTGTATGTAATGTGAATACACTGTTATACTATGAGTTTTTACTTCTATATGTAAACAGCATCAAATATACTTGTATTCAATGTGAATACACTGTTATACCATGAGTTTTTACTTCTATATGTAAACAGCATCAAATATACTTGTATTCAACGTGAATACACTGTTCCCAGCCAAAAAATCTGAGAACAATTAATTGTACAAGTTTACAATGAATCGCATACTAGTATAATTAATGATATATTAGCCTGATTTTATCATACTAGCTTGTATTAAGTATGATTATAAAGTAACAATATGCAATTTAATACATGCTAATAAAAAGAAGCAATTAATTATGCTAGTTTTCAATAAATCGCATACTATCAAAATTAATTATTTGTTCCTTTACAAACTGGTAATAAAATGTGATAAAAAGTAATATTATGCAGTTTGATACAAGGCGGAGGCAATTATTGCTTAATGTATATATTATTAGGAAATCAATTATTATGAGTTATATTATAGTTTTCAATAGATCGTGTTTCACACCGATGAAACAAAAGTTGACATAGTGCATAGATGTGATTAGTGCGTAAAATTTTGGAAAATTATTATATGACTGTTAAAAAGGATATAATTCTTTCGGGGTTAGCAACCCAAGAATAATGAGAAAAAGCAAAATTTTTACATTTTCCCAAATTTTTTGGGGTGTTTATACCATTCATTATATTATCAAATAATATCCCATAATTTTTTGGACTTGTGAACGCCTGAACCGAATAAACGAGATTATACCCCGAATATTTTATGGACTTGGAAAGTTGGGAAGAACCAATTTTTCAGGGTATTTTTATTTTGTTTAGCCACTTCTATTCCAAGTATCCGAATAAATACGAAAGTTTAGCTTTATAATGTCAATTTATCTGTTTCAAATTATTATGTTAATTCAATTAAGTTAAGTTATCATTATAAATTTCACAAAATCAATTTTTATGAATCGTTGATGTTCGAAAACCAAATTCTATCACGTAAAATCAAATGTTTCCAAATATTTAAAAAATCTCCAAAATTTTTCTATCACCTAACGCACTTGAATCGAATTTGGATAGATATTTCTTGAGTCAATTACTATTGAAGGTGGCACAGTTGGTAGCACGTACGACTACCGATATATAGTTTCATAGTTCGATACGCATTGAGTACAATTCTTCCATGTTTCAACTTATTATTTTACTTATGCTAGTATACCACAAGTGGGACACAATTCATTATTCTTTTTATCTAAAAATTATATTTTAGACTTTAGTATGATTCAATACATAATTTATATCGTCCTAAAGTGTGCCAATATAAACATGTATTAAAACATGCATTTAATTGTGTCGGATTTTTTGCCTGGGTTATACCATGAGTTTTTACTTCTATATATAAACTGCATGGAATATACTTGTATTCAATGTGAATACACTGTTATATCGTGAGTTTTTACTTTTATATGTAAACAGCATCAAATATACTTGAATTCAATGTTAATGAACTGTTATACTATGAGTTTTACTTTTATATGTAAACAGCATCAAAT
This sequence comes from Daphnia magna, assembly GCF_020631705.1. Classification (NCBI taxonomy): domain Eukaryota; kingdom Metazoa; phylum Arthropoda; class Branchiopoda; order Diplostraca; family Daphniidae; genus Daphnia; species Daphnia magna. The sequence continues at coordinate 22,295 of NW_025533390.1, read as the reverse complement.
ATACTTGTATTCAATGTGAATACACTGTTATACCATGAGTTTTTACTTCTATATGTAAACAGCATCAAATTTACTTGTATTCAATGTGAATACTCTGTTATACCATGAGTTTTTACTTCTATATGTAAACAGCATCAAATATACTTGTATTCAATGTGAATACACTGTTATACCATGAGTTTTTACTTCTATATGTAAACTGCATGGAATATACTTGTATTCAATGTGAATACACTGTTATACCATTAGTTTTTACTTCTATATGTATACTGCATCAAATATACTTGTATTCAATGTGAATACACTGTTATACCATGAGTTTTTACTTCTATATGTATACTGCATCAAATATACTTGTATTCAATGTGAATACACTGTTATATCATGAGTGTTTACTTCTATATGTAAACAGCATCAAATATACTTGTATTCAATGTGAATACACTGTTATACTATGAGTTTTTACTTCTAAATCTAAACAGCATCAAATTTACTTGTATTGAATGTGAATACACCATTATACCATGAGTTTTTACTTCTATATGTAAACAGCATCAAATATACTTGTATTCAATGTGAATACACTGTTATACCATTAGTTTTTACTTCTATATGTATACTGCATTAAATATACTTGTATTCAATGTGAATACACTGTTATCATGAGTTTTTACTTCTATATGTAAACTGCATTGAATATACTTGTATTCAATGTGAATACACTGTTATACCATGGGTTTTTACTTCTATATGTAAACTGCATGGAATATACTTGTATTCAATGTGAATACACTGTTATACCATGAGGTTTTAATTCAAAATGTAAACAGCATCAAATATACTTGTATTCAATGTGAATACACTGTTATATCATGAGTTTTTACTTCTATATGTATACTGGATCAAATATACTTGTATTCAATGTGAATACACTGTTATACCATGAATTTTTATTTCTATATGTATACTGCATCAAATATACTTGTATTTAATGTGAATACACTGTTATACCATGAGTTTTTACTTGTATATGTATACTGTATCAAAAATACTTGTATTCAATGTGAATACACTGTTATACCATGAGTTTTTACTTCTATATGTATAGTGCATCAAATATACTTGTATTCAATGTGAATACACTGTTATACCATGAGTTTTTACTTCTATATGTATACTGCATCAAATATACTTGTATTCAATGTGAATACACTGTTATATCATGAGTTTTTACTTCTATATGTAAACAGCATCAAATATACTTGAATGTAATGTTAATACACTGTTATACTATGAGTTTTTACTTCTATATGTAAACAGCATCAAATATACTTGTATTCAATGTGAATACACTGTTATACCATGAGTTTTTACTTCTATATGTAAACAGCATCAAATATACTTGTATTCAACGTGAATACACTGTTATACCATGAGTTTTTACTTCTATATATAAACTGCATGGAATATACTTGTATTCAATGTGAATACACTGTTATATCGTGAGTTTTTACTTCTATATGTAAACAGCATCAAATATACTTGAATTCAATGTTAATGAACTTTTATACTATGAGTTTTTACTTTTATATGTAAACAGCATCAAATATACTTGTATTCAATGTGAATACACTGTTATACCATGAGTTTTTACTTCTATATGTAAACAGCATCAAATTTACTTGTATTCAATGTGAATACTCTGTTATACCATGAGTTTTTACTTCTATATGTAAACAGCATCAAATATACTTGTATTCAATGTGAATACACTGTTATACCATGAGTTTTTACTTCTATATGTAAACTGCATGGAATATACTTGTATTCAATGTGAATACACTGTTATACCATTAGTTTTTACTTCTATATGTATACTGCATCAAATATACTTGTATTCAATGTGAATACACTGTTATACCATGAGTTTTTACTTCTATATGTATACTGCATCAAATATACTTGTATTCAATGTGAATACACTGTTATATCATGAGTGTTTACTTCTATATGTAAACAGCATCAAATATACTTGTATTCAATGTGAATACACTGTTATACTATGAGTTTTTACTTCTAAATCTAAACAGCATCAAATTTACTTGTATTGAATGTGAATACACTGTTATACCATGAGTTTTTACTTCTATATGTAAACAGCATCAAATATACTTGTATTCAATGTGAATACACTGTTATACCATTAGTTTTTACTTCTATATGTATACTGCATTAAATATACTTGTATTCAATGTGAATACACTGTTATCATGAGTTTTTACTTCTATATGTAAACTGCATTGAATATACTTGTATTCAATGTGAATACACTGTTATACCATGGGTTTTTACTTCTATATGTAAACTGCATGGAATATACTTGTATTCAATGTGAATACACTGTTATATCATGAGTGTTTACTTCTATATGTAAACAGCATCAAATATACTTGTATTCAATGTGAATACACTGTTATACCATGAGTTTTCATTTCTATATGTAAACTGCATGGAATATACTTGTATTCAATGTGAATACACTTTTATACCATGAGTTTTTACTTCTATATGTAAACTGCATGGAATATACTTGTATTCAATGTGAATACACAGTTATACCATGAGTTTTTACTTCTATATGTATACTGCATCAAATATACTTGTATTCAATGTGAATACACTGTTATATCATGAGTTTTTACTTCTATATGTAAACAGCATCAAATATATTTGAATTCAATGTTAATAGACTGTTATACTATGAGTTTTTACTTCTATATGTAAACAGAATCAAATATACTTGTATTCAATGTGAATACACTGTTATACCATGAGTTTTTACTTGTATATGTATACTGCATCAAATATACTTGTATTCAATGTGAATACACTGTTATACGACGAGTTTTTACTTCTATATGTATAGTGCATCAAATATACTTGTATTCAATGTGAATACACTGTTATACCATGAGTTTTTACTTCTATATGTAAACTGCATGGAATATACTTGTATTCAATGTGAATACACTGTTATACCATGAGTTTTTACTTCTTTATGTAAACTGCATGGAATATACTTGTAGTCAATGTGAATACACTGTTAAACCATGAGTTTTTACTTCTACATGTATACTGCATCAAATATACTTGTATTCAATGTGAATACACTGTTATACCATGAGTTTTTACTTCTATATGTATACTGCATCAAATATACTTGTATTCAATGTGAATACACTGTTATATCATGAGTGTTTACTTCTATATGTAAACAGCATCAAATATACTTGTATTCAATGTTAATACACTGTTATACCATGAGTTTTTACTTCTATATGTAAACAGCATCAAATTTACTTGTATTCAATGTGAATACTCTGTTATACCATGAGTTTTTACTTCTATATGTAAACAGCATCAAATATACTTGTATTCAATGTGAATACACTGTTATACCATGAGTTTTTACTTGTATATGTATACTGCATCAAATATACTTGTATTCAATGTGAATACACTGTTATACGACGAGTTTTTACTTCTATATGTATAGTGCATCAAATATACTTGTATTCAATGTGAATACACTGTTATACCATGAGTTTTTACTTCTATATGTAAACTGCATGGAATATACTTGTATTCAATGTGAATACACTGTTATACCATGAGGTTTTACTTCTTTATGTAAACTGCATGGAATATACTTGTATTCAATGTGAATACACTGTTAAACCATGAGTTTTTACTTCTACATGTATACTGCATCAAATATACTTGTATTCAATGTGAATACACTGTTATACCATGAGTTTTTACTTCTATATGTATACTGCATCAAATATACTTGTATTCAATGTGAATACACTGTTATATCATGAGTGTTTACTTCTATATGTAAACAGCATCAAATATACTTGTATTCAATGTGAATACACTGTTGTACCATGAGTTTTTACTTCTATATGTAAACAGCATCAAATTTACTTGTATTCAATGTGAATACTCTGTTATACCATGAGTTTTTACTTCTATATGTAAACAGCATCAAATATACTTGTATTCAATGTTAATACACTGTTATACCATGAGTTTTTACTTCTATATGTAAACTGTATGGAATATACTTGTATTCAATGTGAATACACTGTTATACCATTAGTTTTTACTTCTATATGTATACTGCATCAAATATACTTGTATTCAATGTGAATACACTGTTATACCATGAGTTTTTACTTCTATATGTATAATGCATCAAATATACTTGTATTCAATGTGAATACACTGTTATATCATGAGTTTTTACTTCTATATGTAAACAGCATCAAATATATTTGTATTCAATGTGAATACACTGTTATACCATGAGTTTTTACTTCTAAATCTAAACAGCATCAAATTTACTTGTATTGAATGTGAATACACTGTTATACCATGAGTTTTTACTTTTATATGTAAACAGCATCAAATATACTTGTATTCAATGTGAATACACTGTTATACCATGAGTTTTTACTTCTATATGTATACTGCATTAAATATACTTGTATTCAATGTGAATACACTGTTATACCATGAGTTTTTACTTCTATATGTAAACTGCATTGAATATACTTGTATTCAATGTGAATACACTGTTATACCATGGGTTTTTACTTCTATATGTAAACTGCATATACTCAGATATACTTCACCCCGTTATTGAGTTGCATCAGCCGAAAGAGGTAGCTAGAGCGGTAGCGTCCATGCTCATCAAGTTTCTTCATGAACGAGAGTGGGCTTCCGGGTTAAACGCTACGACGACCAGGTCATTCTTTCCTACCGTGCAGTCGGCCTCAATGCTTCTCTCTGCACAGCTGAACTGCCAGCTCTCTCAGATCCTGTCCGGCCACTCCGCACTCAACTCTCACCAATACCGCTTTAAATTTCGTTCTTCTCCCGCCTGCTCCTGTGGTGAGCCCCATGAGTCAATAGAGCACTTTCTATTTTATTGCATTTTGTTCAGCCAACCTAGGATCAGCTTCTCTGCAGCGTGTAGTGATTGCGAGCTACCCTGGCCCCCCCTCACTCGACATCATCCCTACGCACCGGACCGTTTGGACAGCAATGGTGCGATACATCTCTGCGACCAAAAGACTCAGGAAGACTTAACACACCCACAATTATTTGTATTTCTGTTGAATGTATAACACCTTGATAACAAATCGTCTTGTACGCCGTGTCGGCAGGAGCTGGGAGATCGACCGCACCATGTAATGACGGATGAGACTCTTCCCAGCTTCGGCTGTCGTGAGGCCAAAGACCCTTTATTGCTGTTCGATCTTTCCCTGTTTCCTACTCTGCATCTGTTTCCCTGCTATCAGACCGGGTTGGTTTCGACCTCGCCCTGTGCGACGGATGAGATTCCTCCGGTTTCTGTTTATAGTATACTTATTTGCTTATTTATGGTTGGTATCGCCGTGTCAGCAAGGACTGGGTAATCGACCGCACAATGTGTGACGGATGAGATTAGTACCAGTTTTGGCTGTCGTGAGGCCTGTAACATATTTTATGTTTGAGAGTTTTTCGCTCCTCCGCGTTCATTCGGGCTGGGCAGATCCGTTTGTTCTCAAACCAGCTTCGTGCGACAGATGAGTACATTCTGGTCTCTGACTCATTCAGTGTGTAGCTATACCTATTCACCTATGCGTCACGACATGTTGTATCCGCATTCGCGAAAATTGTCGAATTAAGTCACTGCATCTACCACCTGAACTCCTATTCACTCACATTCATCTTCATCTGTAATTTTATTCAAGATCGACCTCGCTGTAAATACAAATTGGCATTACTCCCGGTGGGAGCTACGCCTTTAATAAAAAAAAAAAAAAAAAAATGTAAACTGCATGGAATATACTTGTATTCAATGTGAATACACTGTTATACCATGAGTTTTTACTTCTATATGTAAACTGCATGGAATATACTTGTATTCAATGTGAATACACTGTTATACCATGAGGTTTTAATTCAAAATGTAAACAGCATCAAATATACTTGTATTCAATGTGAATACACTGTTATATCATGAGTTTTTACTTCTATATGTATACTGCATCAAATATACTTGTATTCAATGTGAATACACTGTTATACCATGAATTTTTATTTCTATATGTATACTGCATCAAATATACTTGTATTTAATGTGAATACACTGTTATACCATGAGTTTTTACTTGTATATGTATACTGTATCAAAAATACTTGTATTCAATGTGAATACACTGTTATACCATGAGTTTTTACTTCTATATGTATAGTGCATCAAATATACTTGTATTCAATGTGAATACACTGTTATACCATGAGTTTTTACTTCTATATGTATACTGCATCAAATATACTTGTATTCAATGTGAATACACTGTTATATCATGAGTTTTTACTTCTATATGTAAACAGCATCAAATATACTTGAATGTAATGTTAATACACTGTTATACTATGAGTTTTTACTTCTATATGTAAACAGCATCAAATATACTTGTATTCAATGTGAATACACAGTTATACCATGAGTTTTTACTTCTATATGTAAACAGCATCAAATATACTTGTATTCAACGTGAATACACTGTTATACCATGAGTTTTTACTTCTATTTGTAAACAGCATCAAATATACTTGTATTCAACGTGAATACACTGTTATACCATGAGTTTTTACTTCTATATGTAAACTGCATGGAATATACTTGTATTCAATGTGAATACACTGTTATATCGTGAGTTTTTACTTCTATATGTAAACAGCATCAAATATACTTGAATTCAATGTAAATACACTGTTATACTATGAGTTTTTACTTTTATATGTAAACAGCATCAAATATACTTGTATTCAATGTGAATACACTGTTATACCATGAGTTTTTACTTCTATATGTAAACAGCATCAAATATACTTGAATTCAACGTGAATACACTGTTATACCATGAGTTTTTACTTCTATATGTATACTGCATCAAATATACTTGTATTCAATGTGAATACACTGTTATATCATGAGTTTTTACTTCTATATGTAAACAGCATCAAATATACTTGTATTCAATGTGAATACACTGTTACACCATGAGTTTTTACTTCTAAATCTAAACAGCATCAAATTTACTTGTATTGAATGTGAATACACTGTTATACCATGAGTTTTTAATTCTATATGTAAACAGCATCAAATATACTTGTATTCAATGTGAATACACTGTTATACCATGAGTTTTTACTTCTATATGTAAACTGCATGGAATATACTTGTATTCAATGTGAATACACTGTTACATCGTGAGTTTTTACTTCTATATGTATACTGCATCAAATATACTTATATTCAATGTTAATACACTGTTATACTATGAGTTTTTACTTTTATATGTAAACAGCATCAAATATACTTGTATTCAATGTGAATACACTGTTATACCATGAGTTTTTACTTCTATATGTAAACAGCATCAAATATACTTGTATTCAACATGAATACACTGTTATACCATGAGTTTTTACTTCTATATGTAAACTGCATGGAATATACTTGTATTCAATGTGAATACACTGTTATACCATTAGTTTTTACTTCTATATGTATACTGCATCAAATATACTTATATTCAATGTGAATACACTGTTATACCATGAGTGTTTACTTCTATATGTATACTGCATCAAATATACTTGTATTCAATGTGAATACACTGTTATATCATGAGTGTTTACTTCTATATGTAAACAGCATCAAATATACTTGTATTCAATGTGAATACACTGTTATACCATGAGTTTTTACTTCTAAATCTAAACAGCATCAAATTTACTTGTATTGAATGTGAATACACTGTTATACCATGAGTTTTTACTTCTATATGTAAACAGCATTAAATATACTTGTATTCAATGTGAATACACTGTTATACCATGAGTTTTTACTTCTATATGTATACTGCATCAAATATACTTGTATTCAATGTGAATACACTGTTATACCATGAGTTTTTACTTCTATATGTATAGTGCATCAAATATACTTGTATTCAATGTGAATACACTGTTATACCATGAGTTTTTACTTCTATATGTAAACTGCATGGAATATACTTGTATTCAATGTGAATACACTGTTATACCATGAGTTTTTACTTCTATATGTAAACTGCATGGAATATACTTGTATTCAATGTGAATACACTGTTATACCATGAGTATTCACATCTATATGTAAACTACATGGAATAAACTTGTTTTCAATGTGAATACCCTGTTATATCATTAATTTTTACTTCTATATGTAAACTGCATGGAATATACTTGTATTCAATGTGAATACACTGTTATACCATGAGTTTTTTTCTATATGTATACTGCATCAAATATACTTATATTCAATGTTAATACACTGTTATACTATGAGTTTTTACTTTTATATGTAAACAGCATCAAATATACTTGAATTCAATGTGAATACACTGTTATACCATGAGTTTTTACTTCTATATGTAAACAGCATCAAATATACTTGTATTCAACATGAATACACTGTTAAACCATGAGTTTTTACTTCTATATGTATACTGCATCAAATATACTTGTATTCAATGTGAATACACTGTTATATCATGAGTTTTTAATTCTATATGTAAACAGCATCAAATATACTTGTATTCAATGTGAATACACTGTTATACCATGAGTTTTTACTTCTATATGTAAACTGCATGGAATATACTTGTATTCAATGTGAATACACTGTTATATCGTGAGTTTTTACTTCTATATGTATACTGCATCAAATATACTTATATTCAATGTTAATACACTGTTATACTATGAGTTTTTACTTTTATATGTAAACAGCATCAAATATACTTGTATTCAATGTGAATACACTGTTATACCATGAGTTTTTACTTCTATATGTAAACAGCATCAAATATACTTGTATTCAACGTGAATACACTGTTATACCATGAGTTTTTACTTCTATATGTAAACTGCATGGAATATACTTGTATTCAATGTGAATACACTGTTATACCATTAGTTTTTACTTCTATATGTATACTGCATCAAATATACTTATATTCAATGTGAATACACTGTTATACCATGAGTGTTTACTTCTATATGTATACTGCATCAAATATACTTGTATTCAATGTGAATACACTGTTATATCATGAGTGTTTACTTCTATATGTAAACAGCATCAAATATACTTGTATTCAATGTGAATACACTGTTATACCATGAGTTTTTACTTCTAAATCTAAACAGCATCAAATTTACTTGTATTGAATGTGAATACACTGTTATACCATGAGTTTTTACTTCTATATGTAAACAGCATTAAATATACTTGTATTCAATGTGAATACACTGTTATACCATGAGTTTTTACTTCTATATGTATACTGCATCAAATATACTTGTATTCAATGTGAATACACTGTTATACCATGAGTTTTTACTTCTATATGTATAGTGCATCAAATATACTTGTATTCAATGTGAATACACTGTTATACCATGAGTTTTTACTTCTATATGTAAACTGCATGGAATATACTTGTATTCAATGTGAATACACTGTTATACCATTAGTTTTTACTTCTATATGTATACTGCATCAAATATACTTATATTCAATGTGAATACACTGTTATACCATGAGTGTTTACTTCTATATGTATACTGCATCAAATATACTTGTATTCAATGTGAATACACTGTTATATCATGAGTGTTTACTTCTATATGTAAACAGCATCAAATATACTTGTATTCAATGTGAATACACTGTTATACCATGAGTTTTTACTTCTAAATCTAAACAGCATCAAATTTACTTGTATTGAATGTGAATACACTGTTATACCATGAGTTTTTACTTCTATATGTAAACAGCATTAAATATACTTGTATTCAATGTGAATACACTGTTATACCATGAGTTTTTACTTCTATATGTATACTGCATCAAATATACTTGTATTCAATGTGAATACACTGTTACACCATGAGTTTTTACTTCTATATGTATAGTGCATCAAATATACTTGTATTCAATGTGAATACACTGTTATACCATGAGTTTTTACTTCTATATGTAAACTGCATGGAATATACTTGTATTCAATGTGAATACACTGTTATACCATGAGTTTTTACTTCTATATGTAAACTGCATGGAATATACTTGTATTCAATGTGAATACACTGTTATACCATGAGTATTCACATCTATATGTAAACTACATGGAATAAACTTGTTTTCAATGTGAATACCCTGTTATATCATTAATTTTTACTTCTATATGTAAACTGCATGGAATATACTTGTATTCAATGTGAATACACTGTTATACCATGAGTTTTTTTCTATATGTATACTGCATCAAATATACTTATATTCAATGTTAATACACTGTTATACTATGAGTTTTTACTTTTATATGTAAACAGCATCAAATATACTTGAATTCAATGTGAATACACTGTTATACCATGAGTTTTTACTTCTATATGTAAACAGCATCAAATATACTTGTATTCAACATGAATACACTGTTAAACCATGAGTTTTTACTTCTATATGTATACTGCATCAAATATACTTGTATACAATGTGAATACACTGTTATATCATGAGTTTTTAATTCTATATGTAAACAGCATCAAATATACTTGTATTCAATGTGAATACACTGTTATACCATGAGTTTTTACTTCTATATGTAAACTGCATGGAATATACTTGTATTCAATGTGAATACACTGTTATATCGTGAGTTTTTACTTCTATATGTATACTGCATCAAATATACTTATATTCAATGTTAATACACTGTTATACTATGAGTTTTTACTTTTATATGTAAACAGCATCAAATATACTTGTATTCAATGTGAATACACTGTTATACCATGAGTTTTTACTTCTATATGTAAACAGCATCAAATATACTTGTATTCAACATGAATACACTGTTATACCATGAGTTTTTACTTCTATATAGTAAACTGCATGGAATATACTTGTATTCAATGTGAATACACTGTTATACCATTAGTTTTTACTTCTATATGTATACTGCATCAAATATACTTATATTCAATGTGAATACACTGTTATACCATGAGTGTTTACTTCTATATGTATACTGCATCAAATATACTTGTATTCAATGTGAATACACTGTTATATCATGAGTGTTTACTTCTATATGTAAACAGCATCAAATATACTTGTATTCAATGTGAATACACTGTTATACCATGAGTTTTTACTTCTAAATCTAAACAGCATCAAATTTACTTGTATTGAATGTGAATACACTGTTATACCATGAGTTTTTACTTCTATATGTAAACAGCATTAAATATACTTGTATTCAATGTGAATACACTGTTATACCATGAGTTTTTACTTCTATATGTATACTGCATCAAATATACTTGTATTCAATGTGAATACACTGTTATACCATGAGTTTTTACTTCTATATGTAAACTACATGGAATAAACTTGTATTCAATGTGAATACCCTGTTATACCATTAATTTTTACTTCTATATGTAAACTGCATGGAATATACTTGTATTCAATGTGAATACACTGTTATACCATGAGTTTTTTTCTATATGTATACTGCATCAAATATACTTGTATTCAATGTGAATACACTGTTATACCATGAGTTTTTACTTCTATATGTAAACTGCATCAAATATACTTGTATTTAATGTGAATACACTGTTATATCATGAGTTTTTACTTCTATATGTAAACAGCATCAAATATACTTGTATTCAACGTGAATACACTGTTATACCATGAGTTTTTACTTCTATATGTAAACTGCATGGAATATACTTGTATTCAATGTGAATACACTGTTATACCATTAGTTTTTACTTCTATATGTATACTGCATCAAATATACTTGTATTCAATGTGAATACACTGTTATACCATGAGTTTTTACTTCTATATGTATACTGCATCAAATATACTTGTATTCAATGTGAATACACTGTTATATCATGAGTGTTTACTTCTATATGTAAACAGCATCAAATATACTTGTATTCAATGTGAATACACTGTTATACTATGAGTTTTTACTTCTAAATCTAAACAGCATCAAATTTACTTGTATTCAATGTGAATACACTGTTATACCATGAGTTTTTACTTCTATATGTAAACAGCATCAAATATACTTGTATTCAATGTGAATACACTGTTATACCATGAGTTTTTACTTCTATATGTATACTGCATCAAATATACTTGTATTCAATGTGAATACACTGTTATACCATGAGTTTTTACTTCTATATGTAAACTGCATTGAATATACTTGTATTCAATGTGAATACACTGTTATACCATGGGTTTTTACTTCTATATGTAAACTGCATGGAATATACTTGTATTCAATGTGAATACACTGTTATATCATGAGTGTTTACTTCTATATGTAAACAGCATCAAATATACTTGTATTCAATGTGAATACACTGTTATACCATGAGTTTTCATTTCTATATGTAAACTGCATGGAATATACTTGTATTCAATGTGAATACACTGTTATACCATGAGTTTTTACTTCTATATGTAAACTGCATGGAATATACTTGTATTCAATGTGAATACACTGTTATACCATGAGTTTTTACTTCTATATGTATACTGCATCAAATATACTTGTATTCAATGTGAATACACTGTTATATCATGAGTTTTTACTTCTATATGTAAACAGCATCAAATATATTTGTATTCAATGTTAATAGACTGTTATACTATGAGTTTTTACTTCTATATGTAAACAGAATCAAATATACTTGTATTCAATGTGAATACACTGTTATACCATGAGTTTTTACTTGTATATGTATACTGCATCAAATATACTTGTATTCAATGTGAATACACTGTTATACGACGAGTTTTTACTTCTATATGTATAGTGCATCAAATATACTTGTATTCAATGTGAATACACTGTTATACCATGAGTTTTTACTTCTATATGTAAACTGCATGGAATATACTTGTATTCAATGTGAATACACTGTTATACCATGAGTTTTTACTTCTATATGTAAACTGCATGGAATATACTTGTAGTCAATGTGAATACACTGTTATACCATGAGTTTTTACTTCTATATGTATACTGCATCAAATATACTTGTATTCAATGTGAATACACTGTTATACCATGAGTTTTTACTTCTATATGTATACTGCATCAAATATACTTGTATTCAATGTGAATACACTGTTATATCATGAGTGTTTACTTCTATATGTAAACAGCATCAAATATACTTGTATTCAATGTTAATACACTGTTATACCATGAGTTTTTACTTCTATATGTAAACAGCATCAAATTTACTTGTATTCAATGTGAATACTCTGTTATACCATGAGTTTTTACTTCTATATGTAAACAGCATCAAATATACTTGTATTCAATGTGAATACACTGTTATACCATGAGTTTTTACTTGTATATGTATACTGCATCAAATATACTTGTATTCAATGTGAATACACTGTTATACGACGAGTTTTTACTTCTATATGTATAGTGCATCAAATATACTTGTATTCAATGTGAATACACTGTTATACCATGAGTTTTTACTTCTATATGTAAACTGCATGGAATATACTTGTATTCAATGTGAATACACTGTTATACCATGAGGTTTTACTTCTTTATGTAAACTGCATGGAATATACTTGTATTCAATGTGAATACACTGTTAAACCATGAGTTTTTACTTCTACATGTATACTGCATCAAATATACTTGTATTCAATGTGAATACACTGTTATACCATGAGTTTTTACTTCTATATGTATACTGCATCAAATATACTTGTATTCAATGTGAATACACTGTTATATCATGAGTGTTTACTTCTATATGTAAACAGCATCAAATATACTTGTATTCAATGTGAATACACTGTTGTACCATGAGTTTTTACTTCTATATGTAAACAGCATCAAATTTACTTGTATTCAATGTGAATACTCTGTTATACCATGAGTTTTTACTTCTATATGTAAACAGCATCAAATATACTTGTATTCAATGTTAATACACTGTTATACCATGAGTTTTTACTTCTATATGTAAACTGTATGGAATATACTTGTATTCAATGTGAATACACTGTTATACCATTAGTTTTTACTTCTATATGTATACTGCATCAAATATACTTGTATTCAATGTGAATACACTGTTATACCATGAGTTTTTACTTCTATATGTATAATGCATCAAATATACTTGTATTCAATGTGAATACACTGTTATATCATGAGTTTTTACTTCTATATGTAAACAGCATCAAATATATTTGTATTCAATGTGAATACACTGTTATACCATGAGTTTTTACTTCTAAATCTAAACAGCATCAAATTTACTTGTATTGAATGTGAATACACTGTTATACCATGAGTTTTTACTTTTATATGTAAACAGCATCAAATATACTTGTATTCAATGTGAATACACTGTTATACCATGAGTTTTTACTTCTATATGTATACTGCATTAAATATACTTGTATTCAATGTGAATACACTGTTATACCATGAGTTTTTACTTCTATATGTAAACTGCATTGAATATACTTGTATTCAATGTGAATACACTGTTATACCATGGGTTTTTACTTCTATATGTAAACTGCATATACTCAGATATACTTCACCCCGTTATTGAGTTGCATCAGCCGAAAGAGGTAGCTAGAGCGGTAGCGTCCATGCTCATCAAGTTTCTTCATGAACGAGAGTGGGCTTCCGGGTTAAACGCTACGACGACCAGGTCATTCTTTCCTACCGTGCAGTCGGCCTCAATGCTTCTCTCTGCACAGCTGAACTGCCAGCTCTCTCAGATCCTGTCCGGCCACTCCGCACTCAACTCTCACCAATACCGCTTTAAATTTCGTTCTTCTCCCGCCTGCTCCTGTGGTGAGCCCCATGAGTCAATAGAGCACTTTCTATTTTATTGCATTTTGTTCAGCCAACCTAGGATCAGCTTCTCTGCAGCGTGTAGTGATTGCGAGCTACCCTGGCCCCCCTCACTCGACATCATCCCTACGCACCGGACCGTTTGGACAGCAATGGTGCGATACATCTCTGCGACCAAAAGACTCAGGAAGACTTAACACACCCACAATTATTTGTATTTCTGTTGAATGTATAACACCTTGATAACAAATCGTCTTGTACGCCGTGTCGGCAGGAGCTGGGAGATCGACCGCACCATGTAATGACGGATGAGACTCTTCCCAGCTTCGGCTGTCGTGAGGCCAAAGACCCTTTATTGCTGTTCGATCTTTCCCTGTTTCCTACTCTGCATCTGTTTCCCTGCTATCAGACCGGGTTGGTTTCGACCTCGCCCTGTGCGACGGATGAGATTCCTCCGGTTTCTGTTTATAGTATACTTATTTGCTTATTTATGGTTGGTATCGCCGTGTCAGCAAGGACTGGGTAATCGACCGCACAATGTGTGACGGATGAGATTAGTACCAGTTTTGGCTGTCGTGAGGCCTGTAACATATTTTATGTTTGAGAGTTTTTCGCTCCTCCGCGTTCATTCGGGCTGGGCAGATCCGTTTGTTCTCAAACCAGCTTCGTGCGACAGATGAGTACATTCTGGTCTCTGACTCATTCAGTGTGTAGCTATACCTATTCACCTATGCGTCACGACATGTTGTATCCGCATTCGCGAAAATTGTCGAATTAAGTCACTGCATCTACCACCTGAACTCCTATTCACTCACATTCATCTTCATCTGTAATTTTATTCAAGATCGACCTCGCTGTAAATACAAATTGGCATTACTCCCGGTGGGAGCTACGCCTTTAATAAAAAAAAAAAAAAATGTAAACTGCATGGAATATACTTGTATTCAATGTGAATACACTGTTATACCATGAGTTTTTACTTCTATATAAACTGCATGGAATATACTTGTATTCAATGTGAATACACTGTTATACCATGAGGTTTTAATTCAAAATGTAAACAGCATCAAATATACTTGTATTCAATGTGAATACACTGTTATATCATGAGTTTTTACTTCTATATGTATACTGCATCAAATATACTTGTATTCAATGTGAATACACTGTTATACCATGAATTTTTATTTCTATATGTATACTGCATCAAATATACTT
Source organism: Daphnia magna (assembly GCF_020631705.1). Classification (NCBI taxonomy): domain Eukaryota; kingdom Metazoa; phylum Arthropoda; class Branchiopoda; order Diplostraca; family Daphniidae; genus Daphnia; species Daphnia magna. The sequence goes on along the minus strand of NW_025533390.1, from coordinate 6,021 downwards.
GTATTTAATGTGAATACACTGTTATACCATGAGTTTTTACTTGTATATGTATACTGTATCAAAAATACTTGTATTCAATGTGAATACACTGTTATACCATGAGTTTTTACTTCTATATGTATAGTGCATCAAATATACTTGTATTCAATGTGAATACACTGTTATACCATGAGTTTTTACTTCTATATGTATACTGCATCAAATATACTTGTATTCAATGTGAATACACTGTTATATCATGAGTTTTTACTTCTATATGTAAACAGCATCAAATATACTTGAATGTAATGTTAATACACTGTTATACTATGAGTTTTTACTTCTATATGTAAACAGCATCAAATATACTTGTATTCAATGTGAATACACAGTTATACCATGAGTTTTTACTTCTATATGTAAACAGCATCAAATATACTTGTATTCAACGTGAATACACTGTTATACCATGAGTTTTTACTTCTATTTGTAAACAGCATCAAATATACTTGTATTCAACGTGAATACACTGTTATACCATGAGTTTTTACTTCTATATGTAAACTGCATGGAATATACTTGTATTCAATGTGAATACACTGTTATATCGTGAGTTTTTACTTCTATATGTAAACAGCATCAAATATACTTGAATTCAATGTAAATACACTGTTATACTATGAGTTTTTACTTTTATATGTAAACAGCATCAAATATACTTGTATTCAATGTGAATACACTGTTATATCCATGAGTTTTTACTTCTATATGTAAACAGCATCAAATATACTTGAATTCAACGTGAATACACTGTTATACCATGAGTTTTTACTTCTATATGTATACTGCATCAAATATACTTGTATTCAATGTGAATACACTGTTATATCATGAGTTTTTACTTCTATATGTAAACAGCATCAAATATACTTGTATTCAATGTGAATACACTGTTACACCATGAGTTTTTACTTCTAAATCTAAACAGCATCAAATTTACTTGTATTGAATGTGAATACACTGTTATACCATGAGTTTTTAATTCTATATGTAAACAGCATCAAATATACTTGTATTCAATGTGAATACACTGTTATACCATGAGTTTTTACTTCTATATGTAAACTGCATGGAATATACTTGTATTCAATGTGAATACACTGTTACATCGTGAGTTTTTACTTCTATATGTATACTGCATCAAATATACTTATATTCAATGTTAATACACTGTTATACTATGAGTTTTTACTTTTATATGTAAACAGCATCAAATATACTTGTATTCAATGTGAATACACTGTTATACCATGAGTTTTTACTTCTATATGTAAACAGCATCAAATATACTTGTATTCAACATGAATACACTGTTATACCATGAGTTTTTACTTCTATATGTAAACTGCATGGAATATACTTGTATTCAATGTGAATACACTGTTATACCATTAGTTTTTACTTCTATATGTATACTGCATCAAATATACTTATATTCAATGTGAATACACTGTTATACCATGAGTGTTTACTTCTATATGTATACTGCATCAAATATACTTGTATTCAATGTGAATACACTGTTATATCATGAGTGTTTACTTCTATATGTAAACAGCATCAAATATACTTGTATTCAATGTGAATACACTGTTATACCATGAGTTTTTACTTCTAAATGTAAACAGCATCAAATTTACTTGTATTGAATGTGAATACACTGTTATACCATGAGTTTTTACTTCTATATGTAAACAGCATTAAATACTACTTGTATTCAATGTGAATACACTGTTATACCATGAGTTTTTACTTCTATATGTATACTGCATCAAATATACTTGTATTCAATGTGAATACACTGTTATACCATGAGTTTTTACTTCTATATGTAAAGTGCATCAAATATACTTGTATTCAATGTGAATACACTGTTATACCATGAGTTTTTACTTCTATAATGTAAACTGCATGGAATATACTTGTATTCAATGTGAATACACTGTTATACCATGAGTTTTTACTTCTATATGTAAACTGCATGGAATATACTTGTATTCAATGTGAATACACTGTTATACCATGAGTTTTTACTTCTATATGTAAACTACATGGAATATACTTGTATTCAATGTGAATACACTGTTATATCATGAATTTTTACTTCTATATGTAAACTGCATGGAATATACTTGTATTCAATGTGAATACACTGTTATACCATGAGTTTTTATTCTATATGTATACTGCATCAAATATACTTGTATTCAATGTGAATACACTGTTATACTATGAGTTTTTACTTCTATATGTAAACAGCATCAAATATACTTGTATTCAATGTGAATACACTGTTATACCATGAGTTTTTACTTCTATATGTAAACAGCATCAAATATACTTGTATTCAACATGAATACACTGTTATACCATGAGTTTTTACTTCTATATAGTAAACTGCATCAAATATACTTGTATTCAATGTGAATACACTGTTATACCATGAGTTTTTAATTCTATATGTAAACAGCATCAAATATACTTGTATTCAATGTGAATACACTGTTATACCATGAGTTTTTACTTCTATATGTAAACTGCATGGAATATACTTGTATTCAATGTGAATACACTGTTATACCATGAGTTTTTACTTCTATATGTAAACTGCATCAAATATACTTGTATTCAATGTGAATACACTGTTATACTATGAGTTTTTACTTCTATATGTAAACAGCATCAAATATACTTGTATTCAATGTGAATACACTGTTATACCATGAGTTTTTACTTCTATATGTAAACAGCATCAAATATACTTGTATTCAATGTGAATACACTGTTATACCATGAGTTTTTACTTCTATATGTAAACTGCATGGAATATACTTGTATTCAATGTGAATACACTGTTATACCATGAGTTTTTACTTCTATATGTATACTGCATCAAATATACTTGTATTCAATGTGAATACACTGTTATACCATGAGTTTTTACTTCTATATGTAAACTGCATCAAATATACTTGTATTCAATGTGAATACACTGTTATATCATGAGTTTTTACTTCTATATGTAAACAGCATCAAATATACTTGTATTCAATGTGAATACACTGTTATACCATGAGTTTTTACTTCTATATGTAAACAGCATCAAATATACTTGTATTCAATGTGAATACACTGTTATACCATGAGTTTTTACTTCTATATGTAAACAGCATGAAATATACTTGTATTCAATGTGAATACACTGTTATACCATGAGTTTTTACTTCTATATGTAAACTGCATCAAATATACTTGTATTCAATGTGAATACACTGTTATACCATGAGTTTTTACTTCTATATGTAAAGTGCATCAAATATACTTGTATTCAATGTGAATACACTGTTATACCATGAGTTTTTACTTCTATATGTAAACTGCATGGAATATACTTGTATTCAATGTTGAATACACTGTTATACCATGAGTTTTTACTTCTATATGTAAACTGCATGAAATATACTTGTATTCAATGTGAATACACTGTTATACCATGAGTTTTTACTTCTATATGTAAACTGCATCAAATATACTTGTATTCAATGTGAATACACTGTTATACCATGAGTTTTTACTTCTATATGTAAACAGCATGAAATATACTTGTATTCAATGTGAATACACTGTTATACCATGAGTTTTTACTTCTATATGTAAACAGCATCAAATATACTTGTATTCAATGTGAATACACTGTTATACCATGAGTTTTTACTTCTATATGTAAACAGCATGAAATATACTTGTATTCAATGTGAATACACTGTTATACCATGAGTTTTTACTTCTATATGTAAACTGCATCAAATATACTTGTATTCAATGTGAATACACTGTTATACCATGAGTTTTTACTTCTATATGTAAACTGCATCAAATATACTTGTATTCAATGTGAATACACTGTTATACCATGAGTTTTTACTTCTATATGTAAACTGCATGGAATATACTTGTATTCAATGTGAATACACTGTTATACCATGAGTTTTACTTCTATATGTAAACTGCATGGAATATACTTGTATTCAATGTGAATACACTGTTATACCATGAGTTTTTACTTCTATATGTAAACTGCATGGAATATACTTGTATTCAATGTGAATACACTGTTATACCATGAGTTTTTACTTCTATATGTAAACTGCATGGAATATACTTGTATTCAATGTGAATACACTGTTATACCATGAGTTTTTACTTCTATATGTAAACTGCATCAAATATACTTGTATTCAATGTGAATACACTGTTATACCATGAGTTTTTACTTCTATATGTAAACAGCATCAAATATACTTGTATTCAATGTGAATACACTGTTATACCATGAGTTTTTCTTCTATATGTAAACAGCATCAAATATACTTGTATTCAATGTGAATACACTGTTATACCATGAGTTTTTACTTCTATATGTAAACTGCATCAAATATACTTGTATTCAATGTGAATACACTGTTATACCATGAGTTTTTACTTCTATATGTAAACAGATCATGAATATACTTGTATTCAATGTGAATACACTGTTATACCATGAGTTTTTACTTCTATATGTAAACTGCATGGAATATACTTGTATTCAATGTGAATACACTGTTATACCATGAGTTTTTACTTCTATATGTAAACTGCATCAAATATACTTGTATTCAATGTGAATACACTGTTATACCATGAGTTTTTACTTCTATATGTAAACAGCATCAAATATACTTGTATTCAATGTGAATACACTGTTATACCATGAGTTTTTACTTCTTCTATATGTAAACAGCATCAAATATACTTGTATTCAATGTGAATACACTGTTATACCATGAGTTTTTACTTCTATATGTAAACTGCATGGAATATACTTGTATTCAATGTGAATACACTGTTATACCATGAGTTTTACTTCCCTATATGTAAACTGCATCAAATATACTTGTATTCAATGTGAATACACTGTTATACCATGAGTTTTTACTTCTATATGTAAACTGCATCAAATATACTTGTATTCAATGTGAATACACTGTTATACCATGAGTTTTTACTTCTATATGTAAACTGCATCAAATATACTTGTATTCAATGTGAATACACTGTTATACCATGAGTTTTTACTTCTATATGTAAACAGCATCAAATATACTTGTATTCAATGTGAATACACTGTTATACCATGAGTTTTTACTTCTATATGTAAACTGCATGAAATATACTTGTATTCAATGTGAATACACTGTTATACCATGAGTTTTTACTTCTATATATAAACTGCATCAAATATACTTGTATTCAATGTGAATACACTGTTATACCATGAGTTTTTACTTCTATATGTAAACTGCATGGAATATACTTGTATTCAATGTGAATACACTGTTATACCATGAGTTTTTACTTCTATATGTAAACTGCATGGAATATACTTGTATTCAATGTGAATACACTGTTATACCATGAGTTTTTACTTCTATATGTAAACTGCATCAAATATACTTGTATTCAATGTGAATACACTGTTATACCATGAGTTTTTACTTCTATATGTAAACTGCATCAAATATACTTGTATTCAATGTGAATACACTGTTATACCATGAGTTTTTACTTCTATATGTAAACAGCATCAAATATACTTGTATTCAATGTGAATACACTGTTATACCATGAGTTTTTACTTCTATATGTAAACTGCATGGAATATACTTGTATTCAATGTGAATACACTGTTATACCATGAGTTTTTACTTCTATTATGTAAACTGCATCAAATATACTTGTATTCAATGTGAATACACTGTTATACCATGAGTTTTTACTTCTATATGTAAACAGCATCAAATATACTTGTATTCAATGTGAATACACTGTTATACCATGAGTTTTTACTTCTATATGTAAACTGCATGGAATATACTTGTATTCAATGTGAATACACTGTTATACCATGAGTTTTACTTCTATATGTAAACAGCATCAAAT
>NW_025533389.1:0-27461 GCF_020631705.1 Daphnia magna | reverse complement strand
AAGTAAGGAAGCTGAAATCAAACTGTGGCATGAACGCCTTGGCCACATCAGTAACACTACAATCTGGAAAATGTTTCGGGAGAAAGCAGCTGATGGCCTTAATCTTACAACACGTGGCGACACTCCACCTCCACTCTGCGCAGATTGTATGAAGGGGAAAATGACTCGATTACCTTTTCCATCTGGCCGTAATCGGGCCACTGACATAGGACAACTCATACACTCTGATGTATGTGGACCCATGCAAGTTACCTCACCAGGAGGAGCACGCTACTACGTGATTTTTAAGGACGACTACAGTGGATGGACTGTAATCCATTTCATTCAACGCAAATCCGAAGTAGAAGAGAAGTTTAAAAATTATACAGCTCGATTGCGTGTTGAGAAGGGAAAAGCCGTCAACACACTCAGAACCGACCGAGGAGGAGAATATGTGGGGAAAAGCTTCAACGACTGGCTAGAAAGTGAAGGTATTCGACATGAGATGAGTGCAGCCTATACCCCACAACAAAATGGCGTCTCCGAAAGATATAACAGAACTGAAATGGAGTCAACTCGCTGCCTACTATTCGCCAGAAAAGTAAAGTTTTTTTTGTTTTGTATTATATACATCATCCAATAAGCTCTTTTTCTCTCCATCTCAAGGTTCCTATAGAACTTTGGGCTGAGGCTGCTAATTACTCGAATTACATCCGGAATCGAGTACTGTCAAGCACTGGTACAGTCACCCCTTACGAAATCTGGTTTGGAAAGAAACCAGACCTTTCCCATCTCCGAGTTTTCGGCTCACAAGCATTCATTCATATTCCAGACGAAAGAAGAAAGAAACTAGATGAAAAAAGTATGGAAGGGATTCTAGTTGGATATTGTGACACATCCAAAGCCTACAGAGTCTGGGATCCAGTTACCCGAAAAGTGAAAATCAGCCGTGACATCAGGATCAACGAGGGTGCGATTCCAGAAACAACACAGAGCGCCCCAGAACTTGAAGATCCAGTCACCTTTCTGCGATTCATGCTACCAACGAGCCACATACAGAATCGAGAACCGGTACATGAGATCCCACAAGTAGAAGAACCGGACAATCCACCAGTAGAAGAACCGGACAATCCACCAGTAGAAGTTCCAAACATCAATGTTCCAGTCTGCGATGCAGTGCAAAATGATGAACAGCCTGAAGCAGTGGAAATCGAAAATGAACCAGCTGCCTCTAAACCACGCTCTACTACCAAGAAGATGCTCGAGCCAACAAGACACTCTAGGAGAATTGAAAATCAAAAACGAGGTGTGAGTCTTATGTCTTTGGAACAATACAGCGACGATCCTGATGAGCCAACAAACTACAACGACGCACTTTCATCTCAGGAGGGAATTCTATGGAAGAAAGCAGTGGACGAAGAGTACTCATCCCTAATTGAAAATGGAACTTGGACACTAGTACCACTTCCGTCAAACCAAGTCCCAATAAAATGCAAATGGGTCTTCAAGATCAAACCTGGTCACAATAATGTTGCTGCAAGATACAAAGCTCGCCTGGTAGCCAAGGGCTACAGCCAAAGAAAAGGAATCGATTACAAAGAAACATTTGCGCCAGTAGTAAAGCACACTTCACTTCGATTGATCCTGGCCATAGCAAGCAAAGAAGACCTCGACATGCTACAGCTAGATATAAAGACGGCGTTTCTTTATGGTGACCTAGAAGAAGACCTGTACATGGAACAACCGGAAGGATACCTTGACGAGAACAAATCGGACTATGTATGCAAACTGAAGAAATGCATTTATGGCCTCAAACAGGCACCAAGAGCCTGGCATCAAAAGTTCAATGCTTTCCTACTGAAGTTTGGTCTCACTCAAAGCGCAGCCGACCCTTGCATACTATTCCGCCATCAACAGGGAGAAATAACGATTGTGGCAATCTATGTTGACGACGGATTAGTAATGAGCAACAAGAAACATCTTCTTACGGAAATGACGGAGTATCTTGGCACTCACTTCCAGATTCGATGTCTACCAGCAGATCGTTTCATTGGACTGGATATCATAAGAGATCGGTGTCAGCGCAAGATATATCTAAGCCAGCATCATCTGATAACAAAGGTGTTAAAAAGGTACAGCAGTAGTTACTTTTTTTTATGTGTAAGTGTTTGCATTATATATCTCACCCCTCTTTTACCTAAGCAGATTCAATCTTGCTGAATGCAATTCAAAAGTGATACCGGCAGATCCAAACAGCCGTCTCACATCACAAATGTGTCCCACTGATGAAAAAGTGATGGAGGCGATGGCAAAGGTCCCTTACCGTGAAGCAGTAGGCTGCCTTATGTACATTATGGTACTATCCCGACCGGACATCGCATTTGCGGTGAGCCAAGTTGCCCAACACTGCCAGAACCCAGGGCCAGCTCACTGGAAAGGTGTTCAGCGAATTTTCTCCTATCTACATGGAACTTCAGACTACGGGCTCTGCTTCAATGGAAACGACCATGACGAGCTTATAGGTTACACCGACGCTGACTACGCGGGAGATTTGGATACCAGAAAATCAACGTCTGGATATGCCTTCATCTACCAAGGTGGAACAGTGTCATGGGCCAGTCGGCGACAGCGGTGCACCTCTCTGTCCACCACAGAATCAGAATTTGTGGCTGCCTGCGAAGCAGCTAAGGAGGCTGTTTGGATCCAGCGCTTACTCTCTGAGATCAAAAATTGTGAAGCCAAGACCGTTCAAATTCCATGTGACAACCAGAGCTCAATAAGTCTTATCCGAAATCCAGAGCATCATCAAAAGACTAAACACATCGAAGTAAAATACTTTTTTGTTCGTGACCAGCAAAAAGCCGGAAGGATCGATGTAACTTAAATCGGCACGGAAGACCAGCTGGCCGACATGCTAACAAAGCCACTATCAAGACCTCGGCTGGAAGATCTACGTGGAAGGATCGGTGTGGTACTCGTGAAAGATTCAGCTACTTTTAATTTGAGGGAGAATGTTGAAATATGTTCTGTAGCAAATAATAAGTAGGGTGCTGTTTAGCCCTACTGTCTATCTCTACCTTTCATATTCTGCCCTAGCAGACACTCAGCTCAGGCCTCGTTTGTAATATCTCTCACTCTCTCCTTCTGACAGTCACCTAAAGTAGTCACAACTTAAATTGTCTATACAGTACTAAAGGTATCTCGATATTCCATCTAGTGTAACCTTATCTTCTAATTCACAGGTATATATGCTTACACACGTAATTGCTTGTCTATCCATGTATGTGAATATATGTATGTGCTGTTGGACAGTTTGTCCTATCCAAGTGACGATGTGCGTCAGCACATGTTTGCCCTATGGGAGAGCCATTGAAATGAGAATACAGAGTTCCTTGCTGAGATTGAAGTACTAAAGTGTGTTCCTTGTTTTATTCTTCAACATATACTTGTATTCAATGTGAATACACTGTTATACCATGAGTTTTTACTTCTATATGTAAACAGCATCAAATATACTTGTATTCAATGTGAATACACTGTTATACCATGAGTTTTTACCTCTATATGTAAACTGCATGGAATATACTTGTATTCAATGTGAATACACTGTTATACCATGAGTTTTTACTTCTATATGTAAACTGCATGGAATATACTTGTATTCAATGTGAATACACTGTTATACCATGAGTTTTTACTTCTATAGGTAAACTGCATGGAATATACTTGTATTCAATGTGAATACACTGTTATACTATGAGTTTTTACTACTATATGTAAACTGCATGGAATATACTTGTATTCAATGTGAATACACTGTTATACCATGAGTTTTTACTTCTATATGTAAACCGCATCAAATATACTTGTATTCAATGTGAATACACTGTTATACCATGAGTTTTTACTTCTATATGTAAACTGCATGGAATATACTTGTATTCAATGTGAATACACTGTTATACCATGAGTTTTTAGTTCTATATGTAAACAGCATCAAATATACTTGTATTCAATGTGAATACACTGTTATACCATGAGTTTTTACTTCTATATGTAAACTGCATCGAAATATACTTGTATTCAATGTGAATACACTGTTATACCATGAGTTTTTACTTCTATATGTAAACTGCATGGAATATACTTGTATTCAATGTGAATACACTGTTATACCATGAGTTTTTACTTCTATATGTAAACTGCATGGAATATACTTGTATTCAATGTGAATACACTGTTATACCATGAGTTTTTAGTTCTATATGTAAACAGCATGGAAATATACTTGTATTCAATGTGAATACACTGTTATACCATGAGTTTTTACTTCTATATGTAAACTGTATGGAATATACTTGTATTCAATGTGAATACACTGTTATACCATGAGTTTTTACTTCTATATGTAAACAGCATGAAATATACTTGTATTCAATGTGAATACACTGTTATACCATGAGTTTTTACTTCTATATGTAAACTGCATGGAATATACTTGTATTCAATGTGAATACACTGTTATACCATGAGTTTTTACTTCTATATGTAAACAGCATGAAATATACTTGTATTCAATGTGAATACACTGTTATACCATGAGTTTTTACTTCTATATGTAAACTGCATGAAATATACTTGTATTCAATGTGAATACACTGTTATACCATGAGTTTTTACTTCTATATGTAAACAGCATGAAATATACTTGTATTCAATGTGAATACACTGTTATACCATGAGTTTTTACTTCTATATGTAAACTGCATGGAATATACTTGTATTCAATGTGAATACACTGTTATACCATGAGTTTTTACTTCTATATGTAAACAGCATGGAATATACTTGTATTCAATGTGAATACACTGTTATACCATGAGTTTTTACTTCTATATGTAAACTGCATGGAATATACTTGTATTCAATGTGAATACACTGTTATACCATGAGTTTTTACTTCTATATGTAAACTGCATGGAATATACTTGTATTCAATGTGAATACACTGTTATACCATGAGTTTTTACTTCTATATGTAAACTGCATGGAATATACTTGTATTCAATGTGAATACACTGTTATACCATGAGTTTTTACTACTATATGTAAACTGCATGGAATATACTTGTATTCAATGTGAATACACTGTTATACCATGAGTTTTTACTTCTATATGTAAACAGCATCAAATATACTTGTATTCAATGTGAATACACTGTTATACCATGAGTTTTTACTTCTATATGTAAACTGCATGGAATATACTTGTATTCAATGTGAATACACTGTTATACCATGAGTTTTTACTTCTATATGTAAACAGCATCAAATATACTTGTATTCAATGTGAATACACTGTTATACCATGAGTTTTTACTTCTAAATGTAAACTGCATCAAATATACTTGTATTCAATGTGAATACACTGTTATACCATGAGTTTTTACTTCTATATGTAAACTGCATCGGAATATACTTGTATTCAATGTGAATACACTGTTATACCATGAGTTTTTACTTATATATGTAAACTGCATGGAATATACTTGTATTCAATGTGAATACACTGTTATACCATGAGTTTTTAGTTCTATATGTAAACAGCATCAAATATACTTGTATTCAATGTGAATACACTGTTATACCATGAGTTTTTACTTCTATATGTAAACTGCATGGAATATACTTGTATTCAATGTGAATACACTGTTATACCATGAGTTTTTACTTCTATATGTAAACTGCATGGAATATACTTGTATTCAATGTGAATACACTGTTATACCATGAGTTTTTAGTTCTATATGTAAACAGCATGAAATATACTTGTATTCAATGTGAATACACTGTTATACCATGAGTTTTTACTTCTATATGTAAACTGCATGAAATATACTTGTATTCAATGTGAATACACTGTTATACCATGAGTTTTTACTTCTATATGTAAACTGCATGGAATATACTTGTATTCAATGTGAATACACTGTTATACCATGAGTTTTTACTTCTATATGTAAACAGCATGGAATATACTTGTATTCAATGTGAATACACTGTTATACCATGAGTTTTTAGTTCTATATGTAAACTGCATGGAATATACTTGTATTCAATGTGAATACACTGTTATACCATGAGTTTTTAGTTCTATATGTAAACAGCATCAAATATACTTGTATTCAATGTGAATACACTGTTATACCATGAGTTTTTACTTATATGTAAAATGCATGGAATATACTTGTATTCAATGTGAATACAAACTGTTACTATACCATGAGTTTTTAGTTCTATAATGTAAACTGCAGAAAAATCAAATATACTTGTATTCAATGTGAATACACTGTTATACCATGAGTTTTTACTTCTATATGTAAACTGCATGGAATATACTTGTATTCAATGTGAATACACTGTTATACCATGAGTTTTTAGTTCTATATGTAAACAGCATCAGAATATACTTGTATTCAATGTGAATACACTGTTATACCATGAGTTTTTACTTCTATATGTAAACTGCATGGAATATACATTGTATTCAATGTGAATACACTGTTATACCATGAGTTTTTAGTTCTATATGTAAACAGCATGGAATATACTTGTATTCAATGTGAATACACTGTTATACCATGAATGAGTTTTACTTCTATATGTAAACTGCATGGAATATACTTGTATTCAATGTGAATACACTGTTATACCATGAGTTTTTACTTCTATATGTAAACAGCATCAAATATACTTGTATTCAATGTGAATACACTGTTATACCATGAGTTTTTACTTCTATATGTAAACTGCATGGAATATACTTGTATTCAATGTGAATACACTGTTATACCATGAGTTTTTACTTCTATATGTAAACAGCATCAGAATATACTTTGTAATTCAATGTGAATACACTGTTATACCATGAGTTTTTACTTCTATATGTAAACTGCATGGAATATACTTGTATTCAATGTGAATACACTGTTATAACCATGAGTTTTTACTTCTATATGTAAACTGACATGGAATATACTTGTATTCAATGTGAATACACTGTTATACCATGAGTTTTTACTTCTATATGTAAACTGCACAGGAATATACTTGTATTCAATGTGAATACACTGTTATACCATGAGTTTTTACTTCTATATGTAAACTGCATGGAATATACTTGTATTCAATGTGAATACACTGTTATACCATGAGTTTTTAGTTCTATATGTAAACAGCATGAAATATACTTGTATTCAATGTGAATACACTGTTATACCATGAGTTTTTATATCTATATGTAAACTGCATGGAATATACTTGTATTCAATGTGAATACACTGTTATACCATGAGTTTACCATAGATGGAATATACTTGTATTCATGATACACGTTATAAGTTTTTACTTCTATATGTAAACAGCATGAAATATACTTGTATTCAATGTGAATACACTGTTATACCATGAGTTTTTACTTCTATATGTAAACTGCATCGAAATATACTTGTATTCAATGTGAATACACTGTTATACCATGAGTTTTTACTTCTATATGTAAACTGCATGGAATATACTTGTATTCAATGTAGAATACACTGTTATACCATGAGTTTTTACTTCTATATGTAAACTGCATGGAATATACTTGTATTCAATGTGAATACACTGTTATACCATGAGTTTTTACTTCTATATGTAAACTGCATGGAATATACTTGTATTCAATGTGAATACACTGTTATACCATGAGTTTTTACTTCTATATGTAAAACTGCATGGAATATACTTGTATTCAATGTGAATACACTGTTATACCATGAGTTTTTAGTTCTATATGTAAACAGCATGAAATATACTTGTATTCAATGTGAATACACTGTTATACCATGAGTTTTTACTTCTATATGTAAACTGCATGGAATATACTTGTATTCAATGTGAATACACTGTTATACCATGAGTTTTTACTTCTATATGTAAACTGCATCGGAATATACTTGTATTCAATGTGAATACACTGTTATACCATGAGTTTTTACTTCTATATGTAAACTGCATGGAATATACTTGTATTCAATGTGAATACACTGTTATACCATGAGTTTTTACTTCTATATGTAAACTGCATGGAATATACTTGTATTCAATGTGAATACACTGTTATACCATGAGTTTTTACTTCTATATGTAAACAGCATCAAATATACTTGTATTCAATGTGAATACACTGTTATACCATGAGTTTTTACTTCTATATGTAAACTGCATGGAATATACTTGTATTCAATGTGAATACACTGTTATACCATGAGTTTTTACTTCTATATGTAAACTGCATGAAATATACTTGTATTCAATGTGAATACACTGTTAATACCATGAGTTTTTACTTCTATATGTAAACTGCATGGAATATACTTGTATTCAATGTGAATACACTGTTATACCATGAGTTTTTAGTTCTATATGTAAACAGCATCAAATATACTTGTATTCAATGTGAATACACTGTTATACCATGAGTTTTTACTTCTATATGTAAACTGCATGAAATATACTTGTATTCAATGTGAATACACTGTTATACCATGAGTTTTTACTTCTATATGTAAACTGCATGGAATATACTTGTATTCAATGTGAATACACTGTTATACCATGAGTTTTTACTTCTATATGTAAACAGCATGAAATATACTTGTATTCAATGTGAATACACTGTTATACCATGAGTTTTTACTTCTATATGTAAACTGCATGAAATATACAATGAAACCAAGATTTTACTTATATGTAAACTGCATGAAATATACTTGTATTCAATGTGAATACACTGTTATACCATGAGTTTTTACTTCTATATGTAAACAGCATGAAATATACTTGTATTCAATGTGAATACACTGTTATACCATGAGTTTTTACTTCTATATGTAAACAGTGCATGAAATATACTTGTATTCAATGTGAATACACTGTTATACCATGAGTTTTTACTTCTATATGTAAACTGCATGAAATATACTTGTATTCAATGTGAATACACTGTTATACCATGAGTTTTTAGTTCTATATGTAAACTGCATGGAATATACTTGTATTCAATGTGAATACACTGTTATACCATGAGTTTTTAGTTCTATATGTAAACTGCATGGAATATACTTGTATTCAATGTGAATACACTGTTATACCATGAGTTTTTACTTCTATATGTAAACTGCATGGAATATACTTGTATTCAATGTGAATACACTGTTATACCATGAGTTTTTACTTCTATATGTAAACTGCATGGAATATACTTGTATTCAATGTGAATACACTGTTATACCATGAGTTTTTACTTCTATATGTAAACTGCATGGAATATACTTGTATTCAATGTGAATACACTGTTATACCATGAGTTTTCACTTATATATCAAAACTGCATGGAATATACTTGTATTCAATGTGAATACACTGTTATACCATGAGTTTTTACTTCTATATGTAAACAGCATGGAAATATACTTGTATTCAATGTGAATACAACTGTTATACCATGAGTTTTTACTTCTATATGTAAACTGCATGGAATATACTTGTATTCAATGTGAATACACTGTTATACCATGAGTTTTTACTTCTATATGTAAACTGCATGGAATATACTTGTATTCAATGTGAATACACTGTTATACCATGAGTTTTTACTTCTATATGTAAACTGCATGGAATATACTTGTATTCAATGTGAATACACTGTTATACCATGAGTTTTTAGTTCTATATGTAAACAGCATGGAAATATACTTGTATTCAATGTGAATACACTGTTATACCATGAGTTTTTACTTCTATATGTAAACTGCATGGAATATACTTGTATTCAATGTGAATACACTGTTATACCATGAGTTTTTACTTCTATATGTAAACTGCATGGAATATACTTGTATTCAATGTGAATACACTGTTATACCATGAGTTTTTACTTCTATATGTAAACAGCATCAAATATACTTGTATTCAATGTGAATACACTGTTATACCATGAGTTTTTACTTCTATATGTAAACTGCATGGAAATATACTTGTATTCAATGTGAATACACTGTTATACCATGAGTTTTTACTTCTATATGTAAACTGCATCAAATATACTTGTATTCAATGTGAATACACTGTTATACCATGAGTTTTTACTTCTATATGTAAACTGCATGGAATATACTTGTATTCAATGTGAATACACTGTTATACCATGAGTTTTTACTTCTATATGTAAACAGCATCAAAAATATACTTGTATTCAATGTGAATACACTGTTATACCATGAGTTTTTACTTCTATATGTAAACTGCATGAAATATACTTGTATTCAATGTGAATACACTGTTATACCATGAGTTTTTACTTCTATATGTAAACTGCATGGAATATACTTGTATTCAATGTGAATACACTGTTATACCATGAGTTTTTACTTCTATATGTAAACAGCATCAAATATACTTGTATTCAATGTGAATACACTGTTATACCATGAGTTTTTACTTCTATATGTAAACTGCATGGAATATACTTGTATTCAATGTGAATACACTGTTATACCATGAGTTTTTACTTCTATATGTAAACTGCATCAAATATACTTGTATTCAATGTGAATACACTGTTATACCATGAGTTTTTACTTCTATATGTAAACTGCATGAAATATACTTGTATTCAATGTGAATACACTGTTATACCATGAGTTTTTACTTCTATATGTAAACTGCATGGAATATACTTGTATTCAATGTGAATACACTGTTATACCATGAGTTTTTAGTTCTATATGTAAACAGCATCAAATATACTTGTATTCAATGTGAATACACTGTTATACCATGAGTTTTTACTTCTATATGTAAACTGCATGGAATATACTTGTATTCAATGTGAATACACTGTTATACCATGAGTTTTTACTTATATATGTAAACTAGCATGGAATATACTTGTATTCAATGTGAATACACTGTTATACCATGAGTTTTTACTTCTATATGTAAACTGCATGGAATATACTTGTATTCAATGTGAATACACTGTTATACCATGAGTTTTTACTTCTATATGTAAACAGCATCAAATATACTTGTATTCAATGTGAAATACACTGTTATACCATGAGTTTTTACTTCTATATGTAAACTGCATGGAATATACTTGTATTCAATGTGAATACACTGTTATACCATGAGTTTTTACTTCTATATGTAAACAGCATGAAATATACTTGTATTCAATGTGAATACACTGTTATACCATGAGTTTTTACTTCTATATGTAAACTGCATGGAATATACTTGTATTCAATGTGAATACACTGTTATACCATGAGTTTTTACTTATATATGTAAACTGCATGGAATATACTTGTATTCAATGTGAATACACTGTTATACCATGAGTTTTTAGTTCTATATGTAAACTGCATGGAATATACTTGTATTCAATGTGAATACACTGTTATACCATGAGTTTTTACTTCTATATGTAAACTGCATGGAATATACTTGTATTCAATGTGAATACACTGTTATACCATGAGTTTTTACTTCTATATGTAAAACTGGCATGGAATATACTTGTATTCAATGTGAATACACTGTTATACCATGAGTTTTTACTTCTATATGTAAACTGCATGGAATATACTTGTATTCAATGTGAATACACTGTTATACCATGAGTTTTTACTTCTATATGTAAACTGCATGAAATATACTTGTATTCAATGTGAATACACTGTTATACCATGAGTTTTTACTTCTATATGTAAACTGCATGGAATATACTTGTATTCAATGTGAATACACTGTTATACCATGAGTTTTTACTTCTATATGTAAACTGCATGGAATATACTTGTATTCAATGTGAATACACTGTTATACCATGAGTTTTTACTTCTATATGTAAACTGCATGGAATATACTTGTATTCAATGTGAATACACTGTTATACCATGAGTTTTTACTTCTATATGTAAACCAGCCATGAAATATACTTGTATTCAATGTGAATACACTGTTATACCATGAGTTTTTACTTCTATATGTAAACTGCATGGAATATACTTGTATTCAATGTGAATACACTGTTATACCATGAGTTTTTACTTCTATATGTAAACTGCATGGAATATACTTGTATTCAATGTGAATACACTGTTATACCATGAGTTTTTACTTCTATATGTAAACTGCATGGAATATACTTGTATTCAATGTGAATACACTGTTATACCATGAGTTTTTACTTCTATAGTAAACGTGCATGGAATATACTTGTATTCAATGTGAATACACTGTTATACCATGAGTTTTTACTTCTATATGTAAACAGCATGAAATATACTTGTATTCAATGTGAATACACTGTTATACCATGAGTTTTTACTTCTATATGTAAACTGCATGGAATATACTTGTATTCAATGTGAATACACTGTTATACCATGAGTTTTTACTTCTATATGTAAACTGCATGGAATATACTTGTATTCAATGTGAATACACTGTTATACCATGAGTTTTTACTTCTATATGTAAACTGCATGGAATATACTTGTATTCAATGTGAATACACTGTTATACCATGAGTTTTTATTCTATATGTAAACTGCAACTGGAATATACTTGTATTCAATGTGAATACACTGTTATACCATGAGTTTTTACTTCTATATGTAAACAGCATCAAATATACTTGTATTCAATGTGAATACACTGTTATACCATGAGTTTTTACTTCTATATGTAAACTGCATGAAATATACTTGTATTCAATGTGAATACACTGTTATACCATGAGTTTTTATTCTATATGTAAACTGCATGGAATATACTTGTATTCAATGTGAATACACTGTTATACCATGAGTTTTTACTTCTATATGTAAACTGCATGGAAATATACTTGTATTCAATGTGAATACACTGTTATACCATGAGTTTTTACTTCTATATGTAAACTGCATGAAATATACTTGTATTCAATGTGAATACACTGTTATACCAATGAGTTTTTACTTCTATATGTAAACAGCATCAAATATACTTGTATTCAATGTGAATACACTGTTATACCATGAGTTTTTACTTCTATATGTAAACTGCATGGAATATACTTGTATTCAATGTGAATACACTGTTATACCATGAGTTTTTACTTCTATATGTAAACTGCATGGAATATACTTGTATTCAATGTGAATACACTGTTATACCATGAGTTTTTACTTCTATATGTAAACTGCATGGAATATACTTGTATTCAATGTGAATACACTGTTATACCATGAGTTTTTACTTCTATATGTAAACTGCATGGAATATACTTGTATTCAATGTGAATACACTGTTATACCATGAGTTTTTACTTCTATATGTAAACAGCATCAAATATACTTGTATTCAATGTGAATACACTGTTATACCATGAGTTTTTACTTCTATATGTAAACTGCATGGAATATACTTGTATTCAATGTGAATACACTGTTATACCATGAGTTTTTACTTCTATATGTAAACTGCATGGAATATACTTGTATTCAATGTGAATACACTGTTATACCATGAGTTTTTAGTTCTATATGTAAACTGCATGAAATATACTTGTATTCAATGTGAATACACTGTTATACCATGAGTTTTTACTTCTATATGTAAACTGCATGGAATATACTTGTATTCAATGTGAATACACTGTTATACCATGAGTTTTTACTTCTATATGTAAACAGCATCAAATATACTTGTATTCAATGTGAATACACTGTTATACCATGAGTTTTTACTTCTATATGTAAACTGCATGAAATATACTTGTATTCAATGTGAATACACTGTTATACCATGAGTTTTTACTTCTATATGTAAACTGCATGGAATATACTTGTATTCAATGTGAATACACTGTTATACCATGAGTTTTTAATTCTATATGTAAACTGCATGGAATATACTTGTATTCAATGTGAATACACTGTTATACCATGAGTTTTTACTTCTATATGTAAACTGCATGGAATATACTTGTATTCAATGTGAATACACTGTTATACCATGAGTTTTTACTTCTATATGTAAACAGCATCAAATATACTTGTATTCAATGTGAATACACTGTTATACCATGAGTTTTTACTTCTATATGTAAACTGCATGGAAATATACTTGTATTCAATGTGAATACACTGTTATACCATGAGTTTTTACTTCTATATGTAAACTGCATGGAATATACTTGTATTCAATGTGAATACACTGTTATACCATGAGTTTTTACTTCTATATGTAAACAGCATGAAATATACTTGTATTCAATGTGAATACACTGTTATACCATGAGTTTTTACTTCTATATGTAAACTACGATGGAATATACTTGTATTCAATGTGAATACACTGTTATACCATGAGTTTATTTCTACTTATATGTAAACAGCATCAAATATACTTGTATTCAATGAAAATACTGATCAATGAACACTGTTATACCATGAGTTTTTACTTCTATATGTAAACTGCATGGAATATACTTGTATTCAATGTGAATACACTGTTATACCATGAGTTTTTACTTCTATATGTAAACTGCATGGAATATACTTGTATTCAATGTGAATACACTGTTATACCATGAGTTTTTACTTCTATATGTAAACAGCATGGAATATACTTGTATTCAATGTGAATACACTGTTATACCATGAGTTTTTACTTCTATATGTAAACTGCATGGAAATATACTTGTATTCAATGTGAATACACTGTTATACCATGAGTTTTTAGTTCTATATGTAAACTGCATGGAATATACTTGTATTCAATGTGAATACACTGTTATACCATGAGTTTTACTCAATGAAACGCATGAATTTTTACTTCATATAAAGTGAATACACTGTTATACCATGAGTTTACAATAATGTTATAATGAGTTTTTACTTCTATATGTAAACTGCATGGAATATACTTGTATTCAATGTGAATACACTTATACCATGAGTTTTTAGTTCTATATGTAAACAGCATCAGGAATATACTTGTATTCAATGTGAATACACTGTTATACCATGAGTTTTTACTTCTATGAATGTAAACTGCATGGAATATACTTGTATTCAATGTGAATACACTGTTATACCATGAGTTTTTATTACTTCTATATGTAAACTGCATGGAATATACTTGTATTCAATGTGAATACACTGTTATACCATGAGTTTTTACTTTATATGTAAACTGACAGAATATACTTGTATTCAATGTGAATACACTGTTATACCATGAGTTTTTAGTTCTATATAAACTGCATGGAAACAAAAATACTTGTATTCAATGTGAATACACTGTTATACCATGAGTTTTTTTTTCTTATATGTAAACTGCATGGAAATATACTTGTATTCAATGTGAATACACTGTTATACCATGAGTTTTTACTTCTATATGTAAACTGCATGGAATATACTTGTATTCAATGTGAATACACTGTTATACCATGAGTTTTTACTTCTATATGTAAACAGCATGAAATATACTTGTATTCAATGTGAATACACTGTTATACCATGAGTTTTTACTTCTATAATAACTGCACATAGAATATACTTGTATTCAATGTGAATACACTGTTATACCATGAGTTTTTACTTATAGTTAAAACTACATGGAATATACAGATGCAAATACTTGTATTCAATGTGAATACACTGTTATACCATGAGTTTTTACTTCTATATGTAAACTGCATGGAATATACTTGTATTCAATGTGAATACACTGTTATACCATGAGTTTTTAGTTCTATATGTAAACTGCATGGAATATACTTGTATTCAATGTGAATACACTGTTATACCATGAGTTTTTACTTCTATATGTAAACTGCATGGAATATACTTGTATTCAATGTGAATACACTGTTATACCATGAGTTTTTACTTCTATATGTAAACTGCATGGAATATACTTGTATTCAATGTGAATACACTGTTATACCATGAGTTTTTATTCTATATGTAAACTGCATGGAATATACTTGTATTCAATGTGAATACACTGTTATACCATGAGTTTTTACTTCTATATGTAAACTGCATGGAATATACTTGTATTCAATGTGAATACACTGTTATACCATGAGTTTTTAGTTCTATATGTAAACAGCATCAAATATACTTGTATTCAATGTGAATACACTGTTATACCATGAGTTTTTACTTCTATATGTAAACTGCATGGAATATACTTGTATTCAATGTGAATACACTGTTATACCATGAGTTTTTACTTCTATATGTAAACTGCATGGAATATACTTGTATTCAATGTGAATACACTGTTATACCATGAGTTTTTACTTCTATATGTAAACTGCATGGAAATATACTTGTATTCAATGTGAATACACTGTTATACCATGAGTTTTTACTTCTATATGTAAACTGCATGGAATATACTTGTATTCAATGTGAATACACTGTTATACCATGAGTTTTTACTTCTATATGTAAACTGCATGGAATATACTTGTATTCAATGTGAATACACTGTTATACCATGAGTTTTTACTTCTATATGTAAACTGCATGGAATATACTTGTATTCAATGTGAATACACTGTTATACCATGAGTTTTTACTTCTATATGTAAACTGCATGGAATATACTTGTATTCAATGTAAAGGAATACACTGTTATACCATGAGTTTTTACTTCTATATGTAAACTGCATGAAATATACTTGTATTCAATGTGAATACACTGTTATACCATGAGTTTTTACTTCTATATGTAAACTGCATGGAATATACTTGTATTCAATGTGAATACACTGTTATACCATGAGTTTTTACTTCTATATGTAAACTGCATGGAATATACTTGTATTCAATGTGAATACACTGTTATACCATGAGTTTTTAGTTCTATATGTAAACTGCATGGAATATACTTGTATTCAATGTGAATACACTGTTATACCATGAGTTTTTACTTCTATATGTAAACTGCATGGAATATACTTGTATTCAATGTGAATACACTGTTATACCATGAGTTTTTACTTCTATATGTAAACAGCATGAAATATACTTGTATTCAATGTGAATACACTGTTATACCATGAGTTTTTACTTCTATATGTAAACAGCATCAAATATACTTGTATTCAATGTGAATACACTGTTATACCATGAGTTTTTACTTCTATATGTAAACTGCATGGAATATACTTGTATTCAATGTGAATACACTGTTATACCATGAGTTTCCTATCTATATGTAAACTGCATGGAATATACTTGTATTCAATGTGAATACACTGTTATACCATGAGTTTTTAGTTCTATATGTAAACTGCATGGAATATACTTGTATTCAATGTGAATACACTGTTATACCATGAGTTTTTACTTCTATATGTAAACTGCATGGAATATACTTGTATTCAATGTGAATACACTGTTATACCATGAGTTTTTAGTTCTATATGTAAACAGCATGAAATATACTTGTATTCAATGTGAATACACTGTTATACCATGAGTTTTTACTTCTATATGTAAACTGCATGGAATATACTTGTATTCAATGTGAATACACTGTTATACCATGAGTTTTTACTTCTATATGTAAACTGCATGGAATATACTTGTATTCAATGTGAATACACTGTTATACCATGAGTTTTTACTTCTATATGTAAACTGCATGGAATATACTTGTATTCAATGTGAATACACTGTTATACCATGAGTTTTTACTTCTATATGTAAACTGCATGAAATATACTTGTATTCAATGTAAATACACTGTTATACCATGAGTTTTTACTTTATATTAAACTGCATAAATATATTATTAATGTGAATAAACTGTATACCTTTATTTTTTAAAGACACTTATCAATGTGAATACACTGTTATACCATGAGTTTTTACTTCTATATGTAAACTGCATGGAAATATACTTGTATTCAATGTGAATACACTGTTATACCATGAGTTTTTACTTCTATATGTAAACTGCATGGAATATACTTGTATTCAATGTGAATACACTGTTATACCATGAGTTTTTACTTCTATATGTAAACTGCATGAAATATACTTGTATTCAATGTGAATACACTGTTATACCATGAGTTTTTACTTCTATATGTAAACTGCATGGAATATACTTGTATTCAATGTGAATACACTGTTATACCATGAGTTTTTACTTCTATATGTAAACTGCATGGAATATACTTGTATTCAATGTGAATACACTGTTATACCATGAGTTTTTAGTTCTATATGTAAACAGCATCAAATATACTTGTATTCAATGTGAATACACTGTTATACCATGAGTTTTTACTTCTATATGTAAACAGCATCAAATATACTTGTATTCAATGTGAATACACTGTTATACCATGAGTTTTTACTTCTATATGTAAACTGCATGGAATATACTTGTATTCAATGTGAATACACTGTTATACCTTTACTTTCTATATGTAAACTGCATGGAATATACTTGTATTCAATGTGAATACACTGTTATACCATGAGTTTTTACTTCTATATGTAAACTGCATCAAATATACTTGTATTCAATGTGAATACACTGTTATACCATGAGTTTTTACTTCTATATGTAAACTGCATGGAATATACTTGTATTCAATGTGAATACACTGTTATACCATGAGTTTTTAGTTCTATATGTAAACTGCATGGAATATACTTGTATTCAATGTGAATACACTGTTATACCATGAGTTTTTACTTCTATATGTAAACTGCATGGAATATACTTGTATTCAATGTGAATACACTGTTATACCATGAGTTTTTACTTCTATATGTAAATTGCATGGAATATACTTGTATTCAATGTGAATACACTGTTATACCATGAGTTTTTACTTCTATATGTAAACTGCATCAAATATACTTGTATTCAATGTGAATACACTGTTATACCATGAGTTTTTACTTCTATATGTAAACTGCATGGAATATACTTGTATTCAATGTGAATACACTGTTATACTATGAGTTTTTACTTCTATATGTAAACTGCATGGAATATACTTGTATTCAATGTGAATACACTGTTATACCATGAGTTTTTACTTCTATATGTAAACTGCATGGAATATACTTGTATTCAATGTGAATACACTGTTATACCATGAGTTTTTACTTCTATATGTAAACAGCATCAAATATACTTGTATTCAATGTGAATACACTGTTATACCATGAGTTTTTACTTCTATATGTAAACTGCATGGAATATACTTGTATTCAATGTGAATACACTGTTATACCATGAGTTTTTACTTCTATATGTAAACTGCATGGAATATACTTGTATTCAATGTGAATACACTGTTATACCATGAGTTTTTACTTCTATATGTAAACTGCATCGAATATATTTGTATTCAATGTAAATACACTGTTATACCATGAGTTTTTACTTCTATATGTAAACTGCATGGAATACACTTGTATTCAATGTGAATACACTGTTATACCATGAGTTTTTACTTCTATATGTAAACAGCATCAAATATACTTGTATTCAATGTGAATACACTGTTATACCATGAGTTTTTACTTCTATATGTAAACTGCATCAAATATACTTGTATTCAATGTGAATATACTGTTATACCATGAGTTTTTACTTCTATATGTAAACTGCATGGAATATACTTGTATTCAATGTGAATACACTGTTATACCATGAGTTTTTACTTCTATATGTAAACTGCATGGAATATACTTGTATTCAATGTGAATACACTGTTATACCATGAGTTTTTACTTCTATATGTAAACAGCATCAAATATACTTGTATTCAATGTGAATACACTGTTATACCATGAGTTTTTACTTCTATATGTAAACTGCATCAAATATACTTGTATTCAATGTGAATACACTGTTATACCATGAGTTTTTACTTCTATATGTAAACTGCATGGAATATACTTGTATTCAATGTGAATACAGGGTCAATCCGCGCGGATTTGACAAATCCGATGCGCGTTAAAAACTCGGATTTCGTTCAAATTTGGTAAGTGAATCAATAAATATGTTTAAAATTTATTGGCCAAAGGATTTTTTTTCCCCGCAATTAGGGAAAAAGTTACAGCAAAATGAAAATCATATTTTTTCATTTTGCCGTAACTTGGGATTTTTTCCGCGTTTTCATTTTTATTTATTTAAGACTAGTTTTTATTTCTCTTTTGATTTTTGAATAAGTACGTCTTATTTAGTTTTTCACGCTCTTTTTAATGGTTTTTTTTTGTTTTCAAAATTTTAAAATTTAATTACGTTATTTAATTTTTAAATGTTCAGAGTGTGTCTTACAAAAGTAGACCTGAACAGATTCGCTTCTGAGATTTATCTGTAATTTTTTCACTAAAAAAAAGAGGACATATCATAGTATATGCTCTATTTTTTTCGCTAGGGTTAAATTCTCCATAGTGCCGATTTAATTGTTTGAAATCTCCCTATTTTGATGTAAAATATTGGCTTCGGCGGCCATTTTCACTCATCCCTTTACCCTGTCTCCCCTTTTTGACCTTGACTACCCCAGGCGGTCTTGATGCAAGAACACGCAAGGGGTGGAGCCTAATTTCTTTCAAATAAATATTGACAGATATAGCCTAAATGTATGATTTCATTCGATTATAATTATTAAATAAATAAAAAAACCATTTCAAATCTAGATTGGCATTGTATTTATAGAGAAACTAAGGGTTATCTTGCATGTAATGAACAAATCTTTGACAAATATCATTTAATTCTTTCCCGTTCACATGAAAATTTCTTGCCCTAGTAGAAGTTTTTTTCAACGATTGAACTAATGACAAGATGTTTTTAATTGGAACATGAGCAACATCGTTTTTATGAGAGAATCGGCATCCACGTTCAGAGTATTCTTCTCCGGACGGTTTCATAAAATGAACCTTTACTTCCAAATCTTCAGTGCTTCGTTCCAAAATTTTTGCAAAGTACCATTTGTTTTCAGTTTCGTACACACAAGCGACAAAAGAATCAATTTCCAATTGTTCAAACATGATTGCATTAGACAAATTTATAGGTGGGCAAATCATAGTAAACTTTTCTGAATGATCACTCAATGAGAAAACTCTTGCTTCGATTGTTCCTTCATCCAAGGGAACGTAAGAATGGTAAGACTGAGTTCCAGGTATCTTTTTGGCATTTTGAAATCTGTTTGACAACAACTCTTCGTTTAAGGAAATACTTTCTGATGACACGAAAAAACATTTGATATTTTTAACGTGATTTTCACACCAATTAAATAACGACAGCGGAGTTTGTATATTGGCTTCACCTTGCAGACTGGCTCTTCGAGCTAATCTTTTAATTGTTCCTCCAATCCCGTCACACGGACCTTTCCCATGACTTGTGGCGAAGAAATGCCACTCCCCATCCAACTGAAAATCATTTTTGTGATGAAGAAGATTGATGAAATTTTTATAGTTTTTGTACTGACTAGCAGCACCGTCAGTGAAATGAATGATTTTTTTCAGATTCTGATGCGTTTCCTTGAGATAATCAATCACAACTTTCAGAAAGGAATGGACAGCTACAGTGTTGTGGGTATTACAGTCCGAAAAAACACCAATTGGGTGATTGATTGTTTTCCCATCAATAGTAACATACGCTATGAAAGTATGTAACGTAGCTTGAGCCGGCGGATTAAAAAAAGATCCTAGTGTAGAATTTTGGGTTATCATACTATAATTCTGGGAAAAATCCCCTTGTAGGATACAGACATTTTCAGGCAAATTAGCCTTAAGTTCTTTCACATATTTTGCCTGTTTTTTTGAAACGAAATGATGGGTGGTTAGAGAATCAATTTTTTCAATCAAACTGTTCACAAAAATCACTTTATCGAGTTTTTTTTCAAGAAGAATGTTTCGGTCTGTCGATTCCCATTGCTTAAATTTAATTTGATCTTCCAATCCATCAACCATTCTCATTACGTGAGTCAATAACATTTCCTTCCCAGGACAATTTGGGCAGCGAGTTAACATACATTCAACGTTGCTTATATCGCACACCAATTTGTCCATCAGCAATGTTTTTTCGAAGTTGGTCAAAATCACATCAACCATTAACTTGACGTTTTCGTGCTTTTCGCACACGCACACATTGTGAGCACCTGATGCACCAACTTTTATCACATTTTTTGGACGGAGTTCAAAAAATTTTGTTCTACCACAGGGTTTCATACAAAGTTGATTTTCACAATATTCTTTATATTTGATTTAGAGTTCGTCTATATTTAGTAGAAGAAGTTTTTTTTGGAGTTTAATTTTTTTCTCACCCGGAGCCACTTTCACAGAAACAAAATCCTTCATCCCAGGTTGCATCCGCGAACATTTATCACTCAAATAAAAATCAATCACTATCTCTTTTTCCTCTTCACCTATTTTCCGTCCAGTTGACTTTTCGGGAATCGCAAGGATTCCCTTTTCCTTTTTCAAAATTCGCGCTCTTCGGACTTGTGAAATCGGTACTTTAAAAAAATGTGATGTTTTTTTAAGAGTCCATGAATGTGGAACTAAAGTTAGCAGTGACAGAATTCCAGAGTAGTCAGAATGTAATTGAAGATTAGCACAGCGTTCTTTTAGATCTATCATCAGCTGTTCACAATCTTCAGAAGTGCAGTTCGTTGAGTTATCCATTATTCCATTACAATTTTCTAAGGCTTTTTCACCAATAAGAGGATCATGTAAGGAAACGAATGCCTTTCCCACCTTTTCCACAGTTTTTTTTATAGTAACAAGCCGAAGTTCTTTTGATTTCTTTAGATCTAGTTTAACTGGAGTAACTTGAAGGGCACTAGTAACGGAGTGAGAGATACTTAATGTTTTTGAAGGAGAATCAAAAGAAGCGTCACTTGAGAAAATGTTATGCATCGCGGTATCGACATCATCAAATTCAGACGATGACGATTGTGAGACCAAATCGTTTTCATCTCGTTGAGCTGAAAGATTTCTAGTTGTAATGTAACAAATAACACATAGTCTTTGTCCTGGATAGACATGAACTTGTGGCATTTTGGTTTTCAATAACTTGCACATGTCCATTGACACTATTTTCACGCCTTTGGGGATTTTGGAATTGGAATCGTGTACACTTAACAGGTTTGCACACTTTTTACCCTGCACATGGCGATCAAAATGTGTAGTGTAAGCAGATATATGATGAAGACAAATAGTTGGAATATTATCCATACTTACACGCCACTTCACGATTTGTGCATCGAAATCATCAATAGAATCTATTGAGACCACAGAGTCGTCTTGTTTCACATATCGTGTTAGATAACATTGGGTATTAAGTTGAACACCCACTGAACACCGCGCAACAGCCATGACTAAAATTGGTTCTTTATTGGTATAACTAATTAATGAGATTATTGATTACAAACCACATGTTTGAAGCACTATACTGTTCGGAAACAGAAAATAACTCGCG
This sequence comes from Daphnia magna, assembly GCF_020631705.1. Classification (NCBI taxonomy): domain Eukaryota; kingdom Metazoa; phylum Arthropoda; class Branchiopoda; order Diplostraca; family Daphniidae; genus Daphnia; species Daphnia magna. The sequence continues at coordinate 3,905 of NW_025533389.1, read as the reverse complement.
AAAGAAATTAGGCTCCAACCCTTGCGTGTTCTTGCATCAAGACCGCCTGGGGTAGTCAAGGTCAAAAGGGGAGACAGGGTAAAGGGATGAGTGAAAATGGCCGCCGAAGCCAATATTTTACATCAAAATAGGGAGATTTCAAACAATTAAATCGGCACTATGGAGAATTTAACCCTAGCGAAAAACATAGAGCATATACTATGATATGTCCTCTTTTTTTTAGTGAAAAAATTACAGATAAATCTCAGAAGCAAATCTGTTAAGGTCTACTTTTGTAAGACACACTCTGAACATTTAAAAGTTAAATAACGTAATTAAATTTAAAAATTTTGAAAAAAAAAAATACCATTAAAAAGAGCGTGAAAAACTAAATAAGACGTACTTATTCAAAAATCAATAGAGAAATAAAAACTAGTCTTAAATAAATAAAAATGAAAACGCGGAAAAAATCCTAAGTTACGGCAAAATGAAAAAATCTGATTTTCATTTTGCTGTAACTTTTTCCCTAATTGCGCGAAAAAAAAACTCTTTGGCCAATAAATTTTAAACATATTTATTGATTCACTTACCAAATTTGAACGAAATCCGAGTTTTGGTCGCGCATCGGATTTGTCAAATCCGCGCGGATTGACACTACAATGTTATACCATGAGTTTTTACTTCTATATGTAAACTGCATGGAATATACTTGTATTCAATGTGAATACACTGTTATACCATTGGTTTTTACTTCTATATGTAAACGGCATGGAATATACTTGTATTCAATGTGAATACACTGTTATACCATGAGTTTTTACTTCTATATGTAAACTGCATGGAATATACTTGTATTCAATGTGAATACACTGTTATACTATGAGTTTTTACTTCTATATGTAAACTGCATGGAATATACTTGTATTCAATGTGAATACACTTTTATACCATGAGTTTTTACTTCTATATGTAAACAGCATCAAATATACTTGTATTCAATGTAAATACACTGTTATACCATGAGTTTTTACTTCTATATGTAAACTGCATGGAATATACTTGTATTCAATGTGAATACACTGTTATACCATGAGTTTTTACTTCTATATGTAAACTGCATCAAATATACTTGTATTCAATGTGAATAACACTGTTATACCATGAGTTTTTACTTCTATATGTAAACTGCATGGAATATACTTGTATTTAATGTGAATACACTGTTATACCATGAGTTTTTACTTCTATATGTAAACTGCATGGAATATACTTGTATTCAATGTGAATACACTGTTAAACTATGAGTTTTTACTTCTATATGTAAACTGCATCGAATATATTTGTATTCAATGTAAATACACTGTTATACCATGAGTTTTTACTTCTATATGTAAACTGCATGGAATATACTTGTATTCAATGTGAATACACTGTAATACCATGAGTTTTTACTTCTATATTTAAACAGCATCAAATATACTTGTATTCAATGTGAATACACTGTTATACTATGAGTTTTTACTTCTATATGTAAACTGCATGGAATATACTTGTATTCAATGTGAATACACTTTTATACCATGAGTTTTTACTTCTATATGTAAACTGCATGGAATATACTTGTATTCAAGGTGAATTCACTGTTATACCGTGAGTTTTTACTTCTATATGTAAACTGCATGGAATATACTTGTATTCAATGTGAATACACTGTTATACCATGAGTTTTTACTTCTATATGTAAACTGCATGGAATATACTTGTATTCAATGTGAATACACTGTTATACCATGAGTTTTTACTTCTATATGTAAAAACTGCATGGAATATACTTGTATTCAATGTGAATACACTGTTATACCATGAGTTTTTACTTCTATATGTAAACTGCATGGAATATACTTGTATTCAATGTGAATACACTGTTATACCATGAGTTTTTACTTCTATGTAAAATAAACTGCATGGAATATACTTGTATTTAATGTGAATACACTGTTATACTACCATGAGTTTTTACTTCTATATGTAAACTGCATGGAATATACTTGTATTCAATGTGAATACACTTTTATACCATGAGTTTTTACTTCTATATGTAAACAGCATCAAATATACTTGTATTCAATGTGAATACACTGTTATACCATGAGTTTTTACTTCTATATGTAAACTGCATGGAATATACTTGTATTCAATGTGAATACACTGTTATACCATGAGTTTTTACTTCTATATGTAAACTGCATGGAATATACTTGTATTCAATGTGAATACACTGTTATACCATGAGTTTTTACTTCTATATGTAAACTGCATGGAATATACTTGTATTCAATGTGAATACACTGTTATACCATGAGTTTTTACTTCTATATGTAAACTGCATGGAATATACTTGTATTCAATGTGAATACACTGTTATACCATGAGTTTTTACTTCTAATATGTAAACTGCATGGAATATACTTGTATTCAATGTGAATACACTGTTATACTATGAGTTTTTACTTCTATATGTAAACTGCATGGAATATACTTGTATTCAATGTGAATACACTGTTATACCATGAGTTTTTACTTCTATATGTAAACTGCATCAAATATACTTGTATTCAATGTGAATACACTGTTATACCATGAGTTTTTACTTCTATATGTAAACTGCATGGAATATACTTGTATTCAATGTGAATACACTGTTATACCATGAGTTTTTACTTCTATATGTAAACTGCATGGAATATACTTGTATTCAATGTGAATACACTGTTATACCATGAGTTTTTACTTCTATATGTAAACTGCATGGAATATACTTGTATTCAATGTGAATACACTGTTATACCATGAGTTTTTACTTCTATATGTAAACTGCATGGAATATACTTGTATTCAATGTGAATACACTGTTATACCATGAGTTTTTACTTCTATATGTAAACTGCATGGAATATACTTGTATTCAATATGAACACACTGTTATACCATGAGTTTTTACTTCTATATGTAAACCAGCATGGAATATACTTGTATTCAATGTGAATACACTGTTATACCATGAGTTTTTTACTTCTATGTAAACAGCATGGAAATATACTTGTATTCAATGTGAATACACTGTTATACCATGAGTTTTTACTTCTATATGTAAACTGCATGGAATATACTTGTATTCAATGTGAATACACTGTTATACCATGAGTTTTTACTTCTATATGTAAACTGCATGGAATATACTTGTATTCAATGTGAATACACTGTTATACCATGAGTTTTTACTTCTATATGTAAACTGCATGGAATATACTTGTATTCAATGTGAATACACTGTTATACCATGAGTTTTTACTTCTATATGTAAACTGCATGGAATATACTTGTATTCAATGTGAATACACTGTTATACCATGAGTTTTTACTTCTATATGTAAACTGCATGGAATATACTTGTATTCAATGTGAATACACTGTTATACCATGAGTTTTTACTTCTATATGTAAACAGCATCAAATTATACTTGTATTCAATGTGAATACACTGTTATACCATGAGTTTTTACTTCTATATGTAAACTGCATGGAATATACTTGTATTCAATGTGAATACACTGTTATACCATGAGTTTTTACTTCTATATGTAAACTGCATGGAATATACTTGTATTCAATGTGAATACACTGTTATACCATGAGTTTTTACTTCTATATGTAAACTGCATGGAATATACTTGTATTCAATGTGAATACACTGTTATACCATGAGTTTTTACTTCTATATGTAAACTGCATGGAATATACTTGTATTCAATGTGAATACACTGTTATACCATGAGTTTTTACTTCTATATGTAAACTGCATGGAATATACTTGTATTCAATGTGAATACACTGTTATACCATGAGTTTTTACTTCTATAGCATTG
>NW_025533388.1:0-27913 GCF_020631705.1 Daphnia magna | reverse complement strand
GTTATTACTTCAGTTATTGCTACTAAAAACTCATGGTATAACAGTGTATTCACATTGAATACAAGTATATTCCATGCAGTTTACATATAGAAGAAAAAACTCATGGTATAACAGTGTATTCACTTTGAATACAAGTATATTTGATGCTGTTTACATTTAGAACTAAAAACTCATGGTATAACAGTGTATTCACATTGAATACAAGTATATTCCATGCAGTTTACATATAGAGGTAAAAACTCATGGTATAACAGTGTATTCACATTGAATACAAGTATATTTGATGCTGTTTACATATAGAACTAAAAACTCATGGTATAAAAGTATTCACATTGAATACAAGTATATTCCATGCAGTTTACATATAGAAGTAAAAACTCGTGGTATAAAAGTGTATTCACATTGAATACAAGTATATTTGATGCTGTTTACATATAGAACTAAAAACTCATGGTATAACAGTGTATTCACATTGAATACAAGTATATTCAATGCAGTTTACATATAGAAGTAAAAACTCATGGTATAACAGTGTATTCACATTGAATACAAGTATATTTGATGCTGTTTACATATAGAACTAAAAACTCATGGTATAACAGTGTATTCACATTGAATACAAGTATATTCCATGCAGTTTACATATAGAAGTAAAAACTCATGAGTATAACAGTGTATTCACATTGAATACAAGTATATTCCATGCAGTTTACATATAAAGAAAAAAACTCATGGTATAACAGTGTATTCACTTTGAATACAAGTATATTTGATGCTGTTTACATATAGAACTAAAAACTCATGGTATAACAGTGTATTCACATTGAATACAAGTATATTCCATGCAGTTTACATATAGAAGTAAAAACTCATGGTATAACAGTGTATTCACATTGAATACAAGTATATTTGATGCTGTTTACATATAGAACTAAAAACTCATGGTATAAAAGTGTATTCACATTGAATACAAGTATATTCCATGCAGTTTACATTTGGAAGTAAAAACTCATGGTATAACAGTGTATTCACATTGAATACAAGTATATTTGATGCTGTTTACATATAGAACTAAAAACTCTTGGTATAACAGTGTATTCACATTGAAAACAAGTATATTTGATGCTTTTTACATATAGAAGTAAAAACTCATGGTATAACAGTGTATTCACATTGAATACAAGTATATTCCATGCAGTTTACTTATAGAAGTAAAAACTCATGGTATAACAGTGTATTCACATTGAATACAAGTATATTTGATGCTGTTTACATATAGAAGTAAAAACTCATGGTATAACAGTGTATTCACATTGAATACAAGTATATTTGATGCTGTTTACATATAGAACTAAAAACTCATGGTATAACAGTGTATTCACATTGAATACAAGTATATTTGATGCTGTTTACATATAGAACTAAAAACTCATGGTATAACAGTGTATTCACATTGAATACAAGTATATTCCATGCAGTTTACATATAGAAGTAAAAACTCATGGTATAACAGTGTATTCACATTGAATACAAGTATATTTGATGCTGTTTACATATAGAAGTAAAAACTCATGGTATAACAGTGTATTCACATTGAATACAAGTATATTTGATGCTGTTTACATATAGAACTAAAAACTCATGGTATAACAGTGTATTCACATTGAATACAAGTATATTCCATGCAGTTACATATAGAAGTAAAAATCTCATGGTATAACAGTGTATTCACATTGAATACAAGTATATTCCATGCAGTTTACATATAGAAGTAAAAACTCATGGGATAACAGTGTAATCACATTGAATACAAGTATATTTGATGCTGTTTACATACAGAAGTAAAAACTCATGGGATAACAGTGTATTCACATTGAATACAAGTATATTTGATGCTGTTTACATATAGAAGCAAAATTTCATGATATAACAGTGTATTCACATTGAATACAAGTATATTTGATGCTGTTTACATATAGAAGTAAAAACTCATGGTATAACAGTGTATTCACATTGAATACAAGTATATTTGATGCTGTTTACATATAGAAGTAAAAACCCATGGTATAACAGTGTATTCACATTGAATACAAGTATATTCCATGCAGTTTACATATAGAAGTAAAACCTCATGGTATAACAGTGTATTCACATTGAATACAAGTATATTTGATGCTGTTTACATATAGAAGTAAAAACTCATGGTATAACAGTGTATTCACATTGAATACAAGTATATTCCATGCAGTTTACATATAGAAGTAAAAACTCATGGTATAACAGTGTATTCACATTGAATACAAGTATATTTGACGCTGTTTACATATAGAAGTAAAAACTCATGGTATAACAGTGTATTCACATTGAATACAAGTATATTCCATGCAGTTTACATATAGAAGTAAAAACTCATGGTATAACAGTGTAATTCACATTGAATACAAGTATATTTGATGCTGTTTACATATAGAAGTAAAAACTCATGGTATAACAGTGTAATCACATTGAATACAAGTATATTTGATGCTGTTTACATATAGAAGTAAAAACTCATGGTATAACAGTGTATTCCTATTGAATACAAGTATATTTGATGCTGTGTACATATAGAAGTAAAAACTCATGGTATAACAGTGTATTCACATTGAATACAATTATATTTGATGCTGTTTACATATAGAAGTAAAAAATCATGGTATAACAGTGTATTCACATTGAATACAAGTATATTTGATGCTGTTTACATATAGAAGTAAAAACTCATGGTATAACAGTGTATTCACATTGAATACAAGTATATTCCATGCAGTTTACATATAGAAGTAAAACCTCATGGTATAACAGTGTATTCACATTGAATACAAGTATATTTGATGCTGTTTACATATAGAAGTAAAATCTCATGGTATAACAGTGTATTCACATTGAATACAAGTATATTCCATGCAGTTTACATATAGAAGTAAAAACTCATGGTATAACAGTGTATTCACATTGAATACAAGTATATTTGATGCTGTTTACATATAGAAGTAAAAACTCATGGTATAACAGTGTATTCACATTGAATACAAGTATATTCCATGCAGTTTACATATAGAAGTAAAATCTCATGGTATAACAGTGAATTCACATTGAATACAAGTATATTTGATGCTGTTTACATATAGAAGTAAAAACTCATGGTATAACAGTGTAATCACATTGAATACAAGTATATTTGATGCTGTTTACATATAGAAGTCAAAACTCATGGTATAACAGTGTATTCCTATTGAATACAAGTATATTTGATGCTGTGTACATATAGAAGTAAAAACTCATGGTATAACAGTGTATTCACATTGAATACAATTATATTTGATGCTGTTTACATATAGAAGTAAAAAATCATGGTATAACAGTGTATTCACATTGAATACAAGTATATTTGATGCTGTTTACATATAGAAGTAAAAACTCATGGTATAACAGTGTATTCACATTGAATTCAAGTATATTCCATGCAGTTTACATATAGAAGTAAAAACTCATGGTATAACAGTGTATTCACATGGAATACAAGTAAATTCCATGCAGTTTACATATAGAAGTAAAAACTCATGGTATAACAGTGTATTCACATTGAATACAAGTATATTCCATGCAGTTTACATATAGAATTAAAACTCATGGAATAACAGTGTATTCACATTGAATACAAGTATATTCCATGCAGTTTACATATCGAAGTAAAAACTCATGGTATAACAGTGTATTTACATTGAATACAAGTATATTTGATGCTGTTTACATATAGAAGTAAAAACTCATGGTATAACAGTGTATTCACATTGAATACAAGTATATTTGATGCTGTTTACATATAGAAGTAAAACCTCATGGTATAACAGTGTATTCACATTGAATACAAGTATATTTGATGCTTTTTACATATAGAAGTAAAAACTCGTGGTATAACAGTGTATTCACATTGAATACAAGTATATTTGTTGCTGTTTACATATAGAAGTAAAAACTCATCGTATAACAGTGTATTCACATTGAATACAAGTATATTCCATGCAGTTTACATATAGAAGTAAAAACTCATGGTATAACAGTGTATTCACATTGAATACAAGTATATTTGATGCTGTTTACATATAGAAGTAAAAACTCATGGTATAACAGTGTATTCACATTGAATACAAGTATATTTGATGCTGTTTACATATAGAAGTAAAAACTCATGGTATAACAGTGTATTCACATTGAATACAAGTATATTTGATGCTGTTTACATATAGAAGTAAAAACTCATGGTATAACAGTGTATTCACATTGAATACAAGTATATTTGATGCTGTTTACATATAGAAGTAAAAACTCATGGTATAACAAAGTATTCACATTGAATACAAGTATATTTGATGCTGTTTTACATATAGAAGTAAAAACTCATCGTATAACAGTGTATTCACATTGAATACAAGTATATTCCATGCAGTTTACAGAAAGAAGTAAAAACTTCATGGTATAACAGTGTATTCACATTGAATACAAGTATATTTGATGCTGGTTTACATATAGAAGTAAAAACTCATGGTATAACAGTGTATTCACATTGAATACAAGTATATTTGATGCTGTTTACATATAGAAGTAAAAACTCATGGTATAACAGTGTATTCACATTGAATACAAGTATATTCCATGCAGTTTACACATATAGAAGTAAAAACTCATGGTATAACAGTGAATTCACATTGAATTTCAAGTATATTTGATGCTGTTTACATATAGAAGTAAAAACTCATGGTATAACAGTGTATTCACATTGAATACAAGTATATTTGATGCTGTTTACATATTGAAGTAAAAACTCATGGTATAACAGTGTATTCACATTGAATAAAGAGTATATTCCATGCAGTTTACATATAGAAGTAAAAACTCATGGTATAACAGTGTATTCACATTGAATACAAGTATATTCCATGCAGTTTACATATAGAAGTAAAAACTCATGGTATAACAGTGTATTCACATTGAATACAAGTATATTCCATGCAGTTTACATATAGAAGTAAAACCTCATGGTATAACAGTGTATTCACATTGAATACAAGTATATTTGATGCTGTTCACATATAGAAGTAAAATCTCATGGTATAACAGTGTATTCACATTGAATACAAGTATATTTGATGCTGTTTACATATAGAAGTAAAAACTCATGGTATAACAGTGTATTCACATTGAATACAAGTATATTTGATGCTGTTTACATATAGAAGTAAAAACTCATGGTATAACAGTGTATTCACATTGAATACAAGTATATTTGATGCTGTTTACATATAGAAGTAAAAACTCATGGTATAACAGTGTATTCACATTGAATACAAGTATATTTGATGCTGTTTACATATAGAAGTAAAAACTCATGGTATAACAGTGTATTCACATTGAATACAAGTATATTCCATGCAGTTTCCATATTGTAAGGATCCGCCGACCAAATCAAAATTCAAACGGTAAAATTTAATGCGTTGCTTTTATTGCCCTGTTTTGACCCCAAATTTGTTGCCCCGGATGACCGACTTTCTACTTTTATTACTCTAACGGTAAAGTCAGCCTTCTTCCGCCGACCTTATATTTTTGAACACGCCTGACCTCGTTTGACTTTAAATTCGACTCTCTGCGATGCCGTATAAAAGACGGACGAACTTCACCAGCGGGAGAGTCACCAGTCGACCAGCGAGGCAGTCAGTGAGTCAGTCTTCCTCCCTCCGTCTGTTATCTTTTCCCTTTGTTTTTGCCGCTGTGTTTTGAAATGTAATTGGTGTCAAATTTAAATAAACATCATCACCCCAATTGTTTCAATATAGAAGTAAAAACTCATGGTATAACAGTGTATTCACATTGAATACAAGTATATTCCATGCAGTTTACATATAGAAGTAAAAACTCATGGTATAACAGTGTATTCACATTGAATACAAGTATATTCCATGCAGTTTACATATAGAAGTAAAAACTCATGGTATAATAGTGTATTCACATTGAATGCAAGTATATTCCATGCAGTTTACATATAGAAGTAAAAACTCATGGTATAACAGTGTATTCACATTGAATACAAGTATATTCCATGCAGTTTACATATAGAAGTAAAAACTCATGGAATAACAGTGTATTCACATTGAATACAAGTATATTTGATGCTGTTGACATATAGAAGTAAAAACTCATGGTATAACAGTGTATTCACATTGAATACAATTATATTTGATGCTGTTTACATATAGAAGTAAAAAATCATGGTATAACAGTGTATTCACATTGAATACAAGTATATTTGATGCTGTTTACATATAGAAGTAAAAACTCATGGTATAACAGTGTATTCACATTGAATTCAAGTATATTCCATGCAGTTTACATATAGAAGTAAAAACTCATGGTATAACAGTGTATTCACATTGAATACAAGTAAATTCCATGCAGTTTACATATAGAAGTAAAAACTCATGGTATAACAGTGTATTCACATTGAATACAAGTATATTCCATGCAGTTTACATATAGAAGTAAAAACTCATGGTATAACAGTGTATTCACATTGAATACAAGTATATTCCATGCAGTTTACATATAGAAGTAAAAACTCATGGTATAACAGTGTATTCACATTGAATACAAGTATATTTGATGCTGTTTACATATAGAAGTAAAAACTCATAGTATAACAGTGTATTCACATTGAATACAAGTATATTTGATGCTGTTTACATATAGAAGTAAAAACTCATGGTATAACAGTGTATTCACATTGAATACAAGTATATTTGATGCTGTTTACATATAGAAGTAAAAACTCATGGTATAACAAATTATTCACATTGAATACAAGTATATTTGATGCTGTTTACATATAGAAGTAAAAACTCATCGTATAACAGTGTATTCACATTGAATACAAGTATATTCCATGCAGTTTACATAAAGAAGTAAAAACTCATGGTATAACAGTGTATTCACATTGAATACAAGTATATTTGATGCTGTTTACATATAGAAGTAAAAACTCATGGTATAACAGTGTATTCACATTGAATACAAGTATATTTGATGCTGTTTACATATAGAAGTAAAAACTCATGGTATAGCAGTGTATTCACATTGAATACAAGTATATTCCATGCAGTTTACATATAGAAGTAAAATCTCATGGTATAACAGTGAATTCACATTGAATACAAGTATATTTGATGCTGTTTACATATAGAAGTAAAAACTCATGGTATAACAGTGTAATCACATTGAATACAAGTATATTTGATGCTGTTTACATATAGAAGTAAAAACTCATGGTATAACAGTGTATTCACATTGAATACAAGTATATTTGATGCTGTTTACATATAGAAGCAAAAACTCATGGTATAACAGTGTATTCACATTGAATACAAGTATATTTGATGCTGTTTACATATAGAAGTAAAAACTCATGGTATAACAGTGTATTCACATTGAATACAAGTATATTTGATGCTGTTTACATATAGAAGTAAAAACTCATGGTATAACAGTGTATTCACATTGAATACAAGTATATTTGATGCTGTTTACATATAGAAGTAAAAACTCATGGTATAACAAAGTATTCACATTGAATACAAGTATATTTGATGCTGTTTACATATAGAAGTAAAAACTCATCGTATAACAGTGTATTCACATTGAATACAAGTATATTCCATGCAGTTTACATAAAGAAGTAAAAACTCATGGTATAACAGTGTATTCACATTGAATACAAGTATATTTGATGCTGTTTACATATAGAAGTAAAAACTCATGGTATAACAGTGTATTCACATTGAATACAAGTATATTTGATGGTGTTTACATAAAGAAGTAAAAACTCATGGTATAACAGTGTATTCACATTGAATACAAGTATATTTGATGGTGTTTACATATAGAAGTAAAAACTCATGGTATAACAGTGTATTCACATTGAATACAAGTATATTCCATGCAGTTTACATATTGTAAGGATCCGCCGACCAAATCAAAATTCAAACGGTAAAATTTAATGCGTTGCTTTTATTGCCCTGTTTTGACCCCAAATTTGTTGCTCCGGATGACCGACTTTCTACTTTTATTACTCTAACGGTAAAGTCAGCCTTCTTCCGCCGACCTTATATTTTTGAACACGCCTGACCTCGTTTGACTTTAAATTCGACTCTCTGCGATGCCGTATAAAAGACGGACGAACTTCACCAGCGGGAGAGTCACCAGTCGACCAGCGAGGCAGTCAGTGAGTCAGTCTCCCTTCCTCCGTCTGTTATCTTTTCCCTTTTGATTTTGCCGCTGTGTTTTGAAATGTAATTGGTGTCAAATTTAAATAAACATCATCACCCCAATTGTTTCAATATAGAAGTAAAAACTCATGGTATAACAGTGTATTCACATTGAATACAAGTATATTTGATGCTGTTTACATATAGAAGTAAAAACTCATGGTATAACAGTGTATTCACATTGAATACAAGTATATTTGATGCTGTATACATATAGAAGTAAAAACTCATGGTATAACAGTGTATTCACATTGAATACAAGTATATTTGATGCTGTTTACATATAGAAGTAAAGACTCATGGTATAACAGTGTATTCACATTTAATACAAGTATATTCCATGCAGTTTACATATAGAAGTAAAAACTCATGGTATAACAGTGTATTCACATTGAATACAAGTATATTCCATGCAGTTCACATATAGAAGTAAAAACTCATGGTATAACAGTGTATTCACATTGAATACAAGTATATTCCATGCAGTTTACATATAGAAGTAAAAACTCATGGTATAACAGTGTTTTCACATTGAATACAAGTATATTCCATGCAGTTTACATATAGAAGTAAAAACTCATGGTATGACAGTGTATTCACATTGAATACAAGTATATTTGATGCTGTTTACATATAGAAGTAAAAACTCATGGTATAACAGTGTATTCACATTGAATACAAGTATATTTGATGCAGTTTACATATAGAAGTAAAAACTCATGGTATAACAGTGTATTCACATTGAATACAAGTATATTCCACGCAGTTTACATATAGAAGTAAAAACTTATGGTATAACAGTGTATTCACATTGAATACAAGTATATTTGATGCTGTTTACATGTAGAAGTAAAAACTCATGGTATAACAGTGTATTCACATTGAATACAAGTATATTCCATGCAGTTTACATATTGTCACGGGTAAAATTCGAATATGGCAATAAACACTTGATGATGTAAACAGCCCAAAGCCAAAGTTACATAAATGTTGGCCTCACGACACAAGGCGCAAGCATATAGGTCCCTTTCACCATTGGACTACTCTAAATAACACTAACACTACTTCCAATGGTGCCCTAATGGATATAACTAAAATACACTAAAGAAATAGCAACAATACACCAGCCGAGGAACATACAACGCTAAACCGACAACGAACAAGCGAGATCTGACTAGCTCTAGAATAATAAGACCACGCTAGAAAAAGCCATCTAGCGGTCACATATAGAAAGCAATAGGAAAAACATACACATTAAAATGACATTCGTTACAATATCACCACCTAAAAAAAAGGATCGTCCACGATCATACAATTAATCACACAAGCATACAAGCAAAAGATCATTATAAAGAAAAACGCACAGGAACCCGTAGTTTGTTTCTTAATCTTAACCTGTGTAAACCATTACATCATTAACATGATAGACATTTTTGAAACAACACTCTTTAGTTCTTGGAGCTCGTAGTATACTTCTTGAACGTGAAGCCGTCTCCGTACCTGTAATAGAAGAGTTGGAAACAACCAAATTGTTTCCTCTGTCCCCGTCGGGACAAGGAGAACGCTCATCACCCTCAAAGGTGGTACACTCATCACCCCAAAGGTGGTACACTCATCACCCCAAAGGTGGTACACTCATCACCCCAAAGGTGGTACACTCATCGCTTCCGTTTCTACCAAAACGCGAAGCGGAACGCTCATTGCTTCGGTCTCTGCCAAGACGCGAAGAAAACTCACTTACACTTCTATTCTGGCAGGAACTAGAAGTGTTCACGTTAACACGAAAACGGGAAAAGTTATAAAATGGGAAAAACACGAACGCAAACCGTTTTCTTCTTTCTTCCGTAAAGCAGTTGAACAATGTAGTTAAGATCGCTCACTCGACGCACAATTTATATGAACCAAAATACCGGTGAAGAAATTTAGTCGCACGTCCTTTCCTTGTAAAAGGCCGATACACTAACACTCATTTGTGTTACTACCTTTAAGTTCCGACCGGATGGTATCTTTAATGGCGGCGGTAAAGGAGGCTAAAGTAGATGCCACATCTTCCTTAATCTCTTTTCTCAAAGACGCAATCGAAGCGTTTAACTCCTCTTTGGTAACAAAGCCAGCATAGGGAGGATTCAAGGTGTTTGAAAGCAGTACTGGGGCAGAAAAACAATCATTCAAAGCTCGATTGGCCATGGCAATTGCCTGACAATGAACTTGAATCCGAGCAAAAAGTTGATCAACGGTAAATGGCTGCGTTAGATCAGGCATCACCTTTTCCATAAGAGAAGGACTTAATCCACGCAAAATATGCTGAACTTTCTCTTGTTCAGGCATTTCTGCATTAATTTTTGAACAAAGATAAACAACATCATAACAATAAGTCATGACGGGTTCACCAGGGCCTTGCCTTCGGGCACGAAGCTGCGAATCTAGTTCCATTTCGTAGTTTTGATGACAAAATGCCCTCAAAACTCGATCAATAAGAGCGGGAAAAGTGTCAGGTCGTGGATTCAAACTAGAAAACCACCTCTCAGCAACTCCTTCCAAACATAGGGGCAACTGTCGTAGTTGCTGATTCCCATCCCACAAATTGAAATCGCTAACCCGTTGAAATTGACGCAACCATTCAACTACATCTTCATGAGGCTCTCCACGAAAGATCGGTGGATCACGCGCTCGCAAGCGAGGAGCCTGTTCATTGACAACTACAGCAACCGGAGGACCCTCTCGACCTAACCGACGAGCCATGATGCAGAAAGAAAAAATCAAAATAAAAGATTCTCTAAAGAATCACAACAAGAAGCCTCTATCACAAGTCAAGCGAAAAAGGGACTATAAAATCAAAATCGGTAAGACAAACCCCACCCAACCAACAACAAAATCTTACCCCCTAAGAGGGGAACCCAAATATCGGGACCAATACTTTTATAAGCTGAGTATTACAGCACTGACCGACGGAGGCTATGACCCTCACCTAAATTTAAAAGGCAATTGGTTAGGGGACGCAACTTACGAGCTCTCGAGTCTTGGCTAAAGAGTGATATCCAACCACTCAAATGATAACGGGTAGTAATCCAATTAAAGACCCGAAAGCAATCAAATCTTCGAGTCAAATCTAGACTGGAAAGATAAAAAGAGAGAATTAATTGTTCACTAGCAAGATGATAAAAATAGAGATGCCCAAACACGAAGTCGATTCATCCACAATTCGATAATAAAATTCCACAATCCGTTCAAAATTTCCTAAATGACAAATAAAAGAGAAGAAACAGATTAACTTGTCTACACACAACGATGAAACGATACTTGACCATTAGCGTCACCAAAGGAAACAAGATGGCGGCAACGGGAAAAATAAAAAATGGCGACGACGCTAACACGTAATGAAACGAAAACGTTTTGGATCACTAACACAAATCGACACTGCGTTCTCACAAAATCAAAATTCACTTTGAAAAATTCACCATCAACAAGTGTAGCCAATACCCTGCATCTCCACCAAATTGTCACGGGTAAAATTCGAATATGGCAATAAACACTTGATGATGTAAACAGCCCAAAGCCAAAGTTACATAAATGTTGGCCTCACGACACAAGGCGCAAGCATATAGGTCCCTTTCACCATTGGACTACTCTAAATAACACTAACACTACTTCCAATGGTGCCCTAATGGATATAACTAAAATACACTAAAGAAATAGCAACAATACACCAGCCGAGGAACATACAACGCTAAACCGACAACGAACAAGCGAGATCTGACTAGCTCTAGAATAATAAGACCACGCTAGAAAAAGCCATCTAGCGGTCACATATAGAAAGCAATAGGAAAAACATACACATTAAAATGACATTCGTTACAATATTATAAGGATCCGCCGACCAAATCAAAATTCAAACGGTAAAATTTAATGCGTTGCTTTTATTGCCCTGTTTTGACCCCAAATTTGTTGCCCCGGATGACCGACTTTCTTCTTTTATTACTCTAACGGTAAAGTCAGCCTTCTTCCGCCGACCTTATATTTTTGAACACGCCTGACCTCGTTTGACTTTAAATTCGACTCTCTGCGATGCCGTATAAAAGACGGACGAACTTCACCAGCGGGAGAGTCACCAGTCGACCAGCGAGGCAGTCAGTGAGTCAGTCTTCCTCCCTCCGTCTGTTATCTTTTCCCTTTTGTTTTTGCCGCTGTGTTTTGAAATGTAATTGGTGTCAAATTTAAATAAACATCATCACCCCAATTGTTTCAATATAGAAGTAAAAACTCATGGTATAACAGTGTATTCACATTGAATACAAGTATATTCCATGCAGTTTACATATTTGGTAGGATCGGCCGACCAAATCAAAATTCAAACGGTAAAATTTAATGCGTTGCTTTTATTGCCCTGTTTTGACCCCAAATTTGTTGCCCCGGATGACCGACTTTCTTCTTTTATTACTCTAACGGTAAAGTCAGCCTTCTTCCGCCGACCTTATATTTTTGAACACGCCTGACCTCGTTTGACTTTAAATTCGACTCTCTGCGATGCCGTGTAAAAGACGGACGAACTTCACCAGCGGGAGAGTCACCAGTCGACCAGCGAGGCAGTCAGTGAGTCAGTCTTCCTCCCTCCGTCTGTTATCTTTTCCCTTTTGTTTTTGCCGCTGTGTTTTGAAATGTAATTGGTGTCAAATTTAAATAAACATCATCACCCCAATTGTTTCAATATAGAAGTAAAAACTCATGGTATAACAGTGTATTCACATTGAATACAAGTATATTTGATGCTGTATACATATAGAAGTAAAAACTCATGGTATAACAGTGTATTCACATTGAATACAAGTATATTTGATGCTGTTTACATATAGAAGTAAAGACTCATGGTATAACAGTGTATTCACATTTAATACAAGTATATTCCATTCAGTTTACATATAGAAGTAAAAACTCATGGTATAACAGTGTATTCACATTGAATACAAGTATATTCCATGCAGTTCACATATACAAGTAAAAACTCATGGTATAACAGTGTATTCACATTGAATACAAGTATATTCCATGCAGTTTACATATAGAAGTAAAAACTCATGGTATAACAGTGTATTCACATTGAATACAAGTATATTCCATGCAGTTTACATATAGAAGTAAAAACTCATGGTATGACAGTGTATTCACATTGAATACAAGTATATTTGATGCTGTTTACATATAGAAGTAAAAACTCATGGTATAACAGTGTATTCACATTGAATACAAGTATATTCCATGCAGTTTACATATTGTAAGGATCCGCCGACCAAATCAAAATTCAAACGGTAAAATTTAATGCGTTGCTTTTATTGCCCTGTTTTGACCCCAAATTTGTTGCCCCGGATGACCGACTTTCTTCTTTTATTACTCTAACGGTAAAGTCAGCCTTCTTCCGCCGACCTTATATTTTTGAACACGCCTGACCTCGTTTGACTTTAAATTCGACTCTCTGCGATGCCGTATAAAAAGACGGACGAACTTCACCAGCGGGAGAGTCACCAGTCGACCAGCGAGGCAGTCAGTGAGTCAGTCTTCCTCCCTCCGTCTGTTATCTTTTCCCTTTTGTTTTTGCCGCTGTGTTTTGAAATGTAATTGGTGTCAAATTTAAATAAACATCATCACCCCAATTGTTTCAATATAGAAGTAAAAACTCATGGTATAACAGTGTATTCACATTGAATACAAGTATATTCCATGCAGTTTACATATTTGGTAGGATCGGGCCGACCAAATCAAAATTCAAACGGTAAAATTTAATGCGTTGCTTTTATTGCCCTGTTTTGACCCCAAATTTGTTGCCCCGGATGACCGACTTTCTTCTTTTATTACTCTAACGGTAAAGTCAGCCTTCTTCCGCCGACCTTATATTTTTGAACACGCCTGACCTCGTTTGACTTTAAATTCGACTCTCTGCGATGCCGTGTAAAAGACGGACGAACTTCACCAGCGGGAGAGTCACCAGTCGACCAGCGAGGCAGTCAGTGAGTCAGTCTTCCTCCCTCCGTCTGTTATCTTTTCCCTTTTGTTTTTGCCGCTGTGTTTTGAAATGTAATTGGTGTCAAATTTAAATAAACATCATCACCCCAATTGTTTCAATATAGAAGTAAAAACTCATGGTATAACAGTGTATTCACATTGAATACAAGTATATTTGATGCTGTATACATATAGAAGTAAAAACTCATGGTATAACAGTGTATTCACATTGAATACAAGTATATTTGATGCTGTTTACATATAGAAGTAAAGACTCATGGTATAACAGTGTATTCACATTTAATACAAGTATATTCCATTCAGTTTACATATAGAAGTAAAAACTCATGGTATAACAGTGTATTCACATTGAATACAAGTATATTCCATGCAGTTCACATATACAAGTAAAAACTCATGGTATAACAGTGTATTCACATTGAATACAAGTATATTCCATGCAGTTTACATATAGAAGTAAAAACTCATGGTATAACAGTGTATTCACATTGAATACAAGTATATTCCATGCAGTTTACATATAGAAGTAAAAACTCATGGTATGACAGTGTATTCACATTGAATACAAGTATATTTGATGCTGTTTACATATAGAAGTAAAAACTCATGGTATAACAGTGTATTCACATTGAATACAAGTATATTCCATGCAGTTTACATATTGTAAGGATCCGCCACCAAATCAAAATTCAAACGGTAAAATTTAATGCGTTGCTTTTATTGCCCTGTTTTGACCCCAAATTTGTTGCCCCGGATGACCGACTTTCTTCTTTTATTACTCTAACGGTAAAGTCAGCCTTCTTCCGCCGACCTTATATTTTTGAACACGCCTGACCTCGTTTGACTTTAAATTCGACTCTCTGCGAAGCCGTATAAAAGACGGACGAACTTCACCAGCGGGAGAGTCACCAGTCGACCAGCGAGGCAGTCAGTGAGTCAGTCTTCCTCCCTCCGTCTGTTATCTTTTCCCTTTTGTTTTTGCCGCTGTGTTTTGAAATGTAATTGGTGTCAAATTTAAATAAACATCATCACCCCAATTGTTTCAATATAGAAGTAAAAACTAATGGTATAACAGTGTATTCACATTGAATACAAGTATATTTGATGCTGTTTACATATAGAAGTAAAAACTCATGGTATAACAGTGTATTCACATTAAATACAAGTATATTTGATGCTGTTTACATATAGAAGTAAAATTTCATGGTATAACAGTGTATTCACATTGAATACAAGTATATTCCATGCAGTTTACATATAGAAGTAAAAACTCATGGTATAACAGTGTATTCACATTGAATACAAGTATATTTGATGCTGTTTACATATAGAAGTAAAAACTCATGGTATAACAGTGTATTCACATTAAATACAAGTATATTTGATGCTGTTTACATATAGAAGTAAAAACTCATGGTATAACAGTGTATTCACATTAAATACAAGTATATTCCATGCAGTTTACATATAGAAGTAAAAACTCATGGTATAATAGTGTATTCACATTGAATACAAGTATATTTGATGCTGTTTACATATAGAAGTAAAAACTCATGGTATAACAGTGTATTCACATTGAATACAAGTATATTTGATGCTGTATACATATAGAAGTAAAAACTCATGGTATAACAGTGTATTCACATTGAATACAAGTATATTCCATGCAGTTTACATATAGAAGTAAAAACTCATGGTATAACAGTGTATTCACATTGAATACAAGTATATTCCATGCAGTTTACATATAGAAGTAAAAACTCATGGTATAACAGTGTATTCACATTGAATACAAGTATATTCCATGCAGTTTACATATAGAAGTAAAAACTCATGGTATAACAGTGTATTCACATTGAATACAAGTATATTTGATGCTGTTTACATATAGAAGTAAAAACTCATGGTATAACAGTGTATTCACATTGAATACAAGTATATTTGATGCTGTTTACATATAGAAGTAAAAACTCATGGTATAACAGTGTATTCACATTGAATACAATTATATTTGATGCTGTTTACATGTAGAAGTAAACACTCATGGTATAACAGTGTATTCACATTGAATACAATTATATTTGATGCTGTTTACATATAGTAAAAAATCAGAGGTATAACAGTGTATTCACATTGAATACAAGTATATTTGATGCTGTTTACATATAGAAGTAAAAACTCATGGTATAACATTGTATTCACATAGAATCCAAGTATATTCCATGCAGTTTACATATAGAAGTAAAAACTCATGGTATAACAGTGTATTCACATTGAATACAAGTATATTCCAAGCAGTTTACATATAGAAGTAAAAACTCATGGTATAACAGTGTATTCACATTGAATACAAGTATATTCCATGCAGTTTACATATAGAAGTAAAAACTCATGGTATAACAGTGTATTCACATTGAATACAAGTATATTCCATGCAGTTTACATATAGAAGTAAAAACTCATGGTATAACAGTGTATTCACATTGAATACAAGTATATTTGATGCTGTTTACATATAGAAGTAAAAACTCATGGTATAACAGTGTATTCACATTGAATACAAGTATATTTGATGCTGTTTAGATATAGAAGTAAAAACTCATGGTATAACAGTGTATTCACATTGAATACAAGTATATTTGATGCTGTTTACATATAGAAGTAAAAACTCATGGTATAACAGTGTATTCACATTGAATACAAGTATATTTGATGCTGTTTACATATAGAAGTAAAAACTCATGGTATAACAGTGTATTCACATTGAATACAAGTATATTTGATGCTGTTTACATATAGAAGTAAAAACTCATGGTATAACAGTGTATTCACATTGAATACAAGTATATTCCATGCAGTTTACATATAGAAGTAAAAACTCATGGTATAACAGTGTATTCACATTGAATACAAGTATATTTGATGCTGTTTACATATAGAAGTAAAAACTCATGGTATAACAGTGTATTCACATTGAATACAAGTATATTTGATGCTGTTTACATATAGAAGTAAAAACTCATGGTATAACAGTGTATTCACATTGAATACAAGTATATTTGATGCTGTTTACATATAGAAGTAAAAATTCATGGTATAACAGTGTATTCACATTGAATACAAGTATATTTGATGCTGTTTACATATAGAAGTAAAAACTCATTATATAACAGTGTATTCACATTGAATACAAGTATATTTGATGCTGTTTATCTATAGAAGTAAAAACTCATGGTATAACAGTGTATTCACATTGAATACAAGTATATTCCATGCAGTTTACATAAAGAAGTAAAAACCCATGGTATAACAGTGTATTCACATTGAATACAAGTATATTCCATGCAGTTTACATATAGAAGTAAAAACTCATGGTATAACAGTGTATTCACATTGAATACAAGTATATTTGATGCTGTTTACATATAGAAGTAAAAACTCATGGTATAACAGTGTATTCACATTGAATACAAGTATATTCCATGCAGTTTACATATTTGGTAGGATCGGCCGACCAAATCAAAATTCAAACGGTAAAATTTAATGCGTTGCTTTTATTGCCCTGTTTTGACCCCAAATTTGTTGCCCCGGATGACCGACTTTCTTCTTTTATTACTCTAACGGTAAAGTCAGCCTTCTTCCGCCGACCTTATATTTTTGAACACGCCTGACCTCGTTTGACTTTAAATTCGACTCTCTGCGATGCCGTGTAAAAGACGGACGAACTTCACCAACGGGAGAGTCACCAGTCGACCAGCGAGGCAGTCAGTGAGTCAGTCTTCCTCCCTCCGTCTGTTATCTTTTCCCTTTTGTTTTTGCCGCTGTGTTTTGAAATGTAATTGGTGTCAAATTTAAATAAACATCATCACCCCAGTTGTTTCAATATAGAAGTAAAAACTCATGGTATAACAGTGTATTCACATTGAATACAAGTATATTTGATGCTGTATACATATAGAAGTAAAAACTCATGGTATAACAGTGTATTCACATTGAATACAAGTATATTTGATGCTGTTTACATATAGAAGTAAAGACTCATGGTATAACAGTGTATTCACATTTAATACAAGTATATTCCATTCAGTTTACATATAGAAGTAAAAACTCATGGTATAACAGTGTATTCACATTGAATACAAGTATATTCCATGCAGTTCACATATACAAGTAAAAACTCATGGTATAACAGTGTATTCACATTGAATACAAGTATATTCCATGCAGTTTACATATAGAAGTAAAAACTCATGGTATAACAGTGTATTCACATTGAATACAAGTATATTCCATGCAGTTTACATATAGAAGTAAAAACTCATGGTATGACAGTGTATTCACATTGAATACAAGTATATTTGATGCTGTTTACATATAGAAGTAAAAACTCATGGTATAACAGTGTATTCACATTGAATACAAGTATATTCCATGCAGTTTACATATTGTAAGGATCCGCCGACCAAATCAAAATTCAAACGGTAAAATTTAATGCGTTGCTTTTATTGCCCTGTTTTGACCCCAAATTTGTTGCCCCGGATGACCGACTTTCTTCTTTTATTACTCTAACGGTAAAGTCAGCCTTCTTCCGCCGACCTTATATTTTTGAACACGCCTGACCTCGTTTGACTTTAAATTCGACTCTCTGCGATGCCGTATAAAAGACGGACGAACTTCACCAGCGGGAGAGTCACCAGTCGACCAGCGAGGCAGTCAGTGAGTCAGTCTTCCTCCCTCCGTCTGTTATCTTTTCCCTTTTGTTTTTGCCGCTGTGTTTTGAAATGTAATTGGTGTCAAATTTAAATAAACATCATCACCCCAATTGTTTCAATATAGAAGTAAAAACTCATGGTATAACAGTGTATTCACATTGAATACAAGTATATTTGATGCTGTTTACATATAGAAGTAAAAACTCATGGTATAACAGTGTATTCACATTGAATACAAGTATATTTGATGCTGTATACATATAGAAGTAAAAACTCATGGTATAACAGTGTATTCACATTGAATACAAGTATATTTGATGCTGTTTACATATAGAAGTAAAGACTCATGGTATAACAGTGTATTCACATTTAATACAAGTATATTCCATGCAGTTTACATATAGAAGTAAAAACTCATGGTATAACAGTGTATTCACATTGAATACAAGTATATTCCATGCAGTTCACATATAGAAGTAAAAACTCATGGTATAACAGTGTATTCACATTGAATACAAGTATATTCCATGCAGTTTACATATAGAAGTAAAAACTCATGGTATAACAGTGTATTCACATTGAATACAAGTATATTCCATGCAGTTTACATATAGAAGTAAAAACTCATGGTATGACAGTGTATTCACATTGAATACAAGTATATTTGATGCTGTTTACATATAGAAGTAAAAACTCATGGTATAACAGTGTATTCACATTGAATACAAGTATATTTGATGCTGTTTACATATAGAAGTAAAAACTCATGGTATAACAGTGTATTCACATTGAATACAAGTATATTTGATGCTGTTTACATATAGAAGTAAAAATTCATGGTATAACAGTGTATTCACATTGAATACAAGTATATTTGATGCTGTTTACATATAGAAGTAAAAACTCATTATATAACAGTGTATTCACATTGAATACAAGTATATTTGATGCTGTTTATCTATAGAAGTAAAAACTCATGGTATAACAGTGTATTCACATTGAATACAAGTATATTCCATGCAGTTTACATAAAGAAGTAAAAACCCATGGTATAACAGTGTATTCACATTGAATACAAGTATATTCCATGCAGTTTACATATAGAAGTAAAAACTCATGGTATAACAGTGTATTCACATTGAATACAAGTATATTTGATGCTGTTTACATATAGAAGTAAAAACTCATGGTATAACAGTGTATTCACATTGAATACAAGTATATTCCATGCAGTTTACATATTTGGTAGGATCGGCCGACCAAATCAAAATTCAAACGGTAAAATTTAATGCGTTGCTTTTATTGCCCTGTTTTGACCCCAAATTTGTTGCCCCGGATGACCGACTTTCTTCTTTTATTACTCTAACGGTAAAGTCAGCCTTCTTCCGCCGACCTTATATTTTTGAACACGCCTGACCTCGTTTGACTTTAAATTCGACTCTCTGCGATGCCGTGTAAAAGACGGACGAACTTCACCAGCGGGAGAGTCACCAGTCGACCAGCGAGGCAGTCAGTGAGTCAGTCTTCCTCCCTCCGTCTGTTATCTTTTCCCTTTTGTTTTTGCCGCTGTGTTTTGAAATGTAATTGGTGTCAAATTTAAATAAACATCATCACCCCAATTGTTTCAATATAGAAGTAAAAACTCATGGTATAACAGTGTATTCACATTGAATACAAGTATATTTGATGCTGTATACATATAGAAGTAAAAACTCATGGTATAACAGTGTATTCACATTGAATACAAGTATATTTGATGCTGTTTACATATAGAAGTAAAGACTCATGGTATAACAGTGTATTCACATTTAATACAAGTATATTCCATTCAGTTTACATATAGAAGTAAAAACTCATGGTATAACAGTGTATTCACATTGAATACAAGTATATTCCATGCAGTTCACATATACAAGTAAAAACTCATGGTATAACAGTGTATTCACATTGAATACAAGTATATTCCATGCAGTTTACATATAGAAGTAAAAACTCATGGTATAACAGTGTATTCACATTGAATACAAGTATATTCCATGCAGTTTACATATAGAAGTAAAAACTCATGGTATGACAGTGTATTCACATTGAATACAAGTATATTTGATGCTGTTTACATATAGAAGTAAAAACTCATGGTATAACAGTGTATTCACATTGAATACAAGTATATTCCATGCAGTTTACATATTATAAGGATCCGCCGACCAAATCAAAATTCAAACGGTAAAATTTAATGCGTTGCTTTTATTGCCCTGTTTTGACCCCAAATTTGTTGCCCCGGATGACCGACTTTCTTCTTTTATTACTCTAACGGTAAAGTCAGCCTTCTTCCGCCGACCTTATATTTTTGAACACGCCTGACCTCGTTTGACTTTAAATTCGACTCTCTGCGATGCCGTATAAAAGACGGACGAACTTCACCAGCGGGAGAGTCACCAGTCGACCAGCGAGGCAGTCAGTGAGTCAGTCTTCCTCCCTCCGTCTGTTATCTTTTCCCTTTTGTTTTTGCCGCTGTGTTTTGAAATGTAATTGGTGTCAAATTTAAATAAACATCATCACCCCAATTGTTTCAATATAGAAGTAAAAACTCATGGTATAACAGTGTATTCACATTGAATACAAGTATATTTGATGCTGTTTACATATAGAAGTAAAAACTCATGGTATAACAGTGTATTCACATTGAATACAAGTATATTTGATGCTGTATACATATAGAAGTAAAAACTCATGGTATAACAGTGTATTCACATTGAATACAAGTATATTTGATGCTGTTTACATATAGAAGTAAAGACTCATGGTATAACAGTGTATTCACATTTAATACAAGTATATTCCATGCAGTTTACATATAGAAGTAAAAACTCATGGTATAACAGTGTATTCACATTGAATACAAGTATATTCCATGCAGTTCACATATAGAAGTAAAAACTCATGGTATAACAGTGTATTCACATTGAATACAAGTATATTCCATGCAGTTTACATATAGAAGTAAAAACTCATGGTATAACAGTGTATTCACATTGAATACAAGTATATTCCATGCAGTTTACATATAGAAGTAAAAACTCATGGTATGACAGTGTATTCACATTGAATACAAGTATATTTGATGCTGTTTACATATAGAAGTAAAAACTCATGGTATAACAGTGTATTCACATTGAATACAAGTATATTTGATGCAGTTTACATATAGAAGTAAAAACTCATGGTAATAGTGTATTCACATTGAATACAAGTATATTCCATGCAGTTTACATATAGAAGTAAAAACTTATGGTATAACAGTGTATTCACATTGAATACAAGTATATTCCATGCAGTTTACATATTATAAGGATCCGCCGACCAAATCAAAATTCAAACGGTAAAATTTAATGCGTTGCTTTTATTGCCCTGTTTTGACCCCAAATTTGTTGCCCCGGATGACCGACTTTCTTCTTTTATTACTCTAACGGTAAAGTCAGCCTTCTTCCGCCGACCTTATATTTTTGAACACGCCTGACCTCGTTTGACTTTAAATTCGACTCTCTGCGTTTCCGTATAAAAGACGGACGAACTTCACCAGCGGGAGAGTCACCAGTCGACCAGCGAGGCAGTCAGTGAGTCAGTCTTCCTCCCTCCGTCTGTTATCTTTTCCCTTTTGTTTTTGCCGCTGTGTTTTGAAATGTAATTGGTGTCAAATTTAAATAAACATCATCACCCCAATTGTTTCAATATAGAAGTAAAAACTCATGGTATAACAGTGTATTCACATTGAATACAAGTATATTTGATGCTGTTTACATATAGAAGTAAAAACTCATGGTATAACAGTGTATTCACATTGAATACAAGTATATTTGATGCTGTTTACATATAGAAGTAAAAACTCATGGTATAACAGTGTATTCACATTGAATACAAGTATATTTGATGCTGTTTACATATAGAAGTAAAGACTCATGGTATAACAGTGTATTCACATTGAATACAAGTATATTCCATGCAGTTTACATATAGAAGTAAAAACTCATGGGATAACAGTGTATTCACATTGAATACAAGTATATTCCATGCAGTTTACATATAGAAGTAAAAACTCATGGTATAACAGTGTATTCACCATTGAATACAAGTATATTCCATGCAGTTTACATATAGAAGTAAAAACTCATGGTATAACAGTGTATTCACATTGAATACAAGTATATTCCATGCAGTTTACATATAGAAGTAAAAACTCATGGTATAACAGTGTATTCACATTGAATACAAGTATATTTGATGCTGTTTACATATAGAAGTAAAAACTCATGGTATAACAGTGTATTCACATTGAATACAAGTATATTTGATGCTGTTTACATATAGAAGTAAAAACTCATGGTATAACAGTGTATTCACATTGAATACAAGTATATTTGATGCTGTTTACATATAGAAGTAAAAACTCATGGTATAACAGTGTATTCACATTGAATACAAGTATATTTGATGCTGTTTACATATAAGAAGTAAAAACTCATGGTATAACAGTGTATTCACATTGAATACAAGTATATTCCATGCAGTTTACATATAGAAGTAAAAACTCATGGTATAACAGTGTATTCACATTGAATACAAGTATATTCCATGCAGTTTACATATAGAAGTAAAAACTCATGGTATAACAGTGTATTCACATTGAATACAAGTATATTTGATGCTGTTTACATATAGAAGTAAAAACTCATGGTATAACAGTGTATTCACATTGAATACAAGTATATTTGATGCTGTTTACATATAGAAGTAAAAATCCATGGTATAACAGTGTATTCACATTGAATACAAGTATATTTGATGCTGTTTACATATAGAAGTAAAAACTCATGGTATAACAGTGTATTCACATTGAATACAAGTATATTTGATGCTGTTTACATATAGAAGTAAAAACTCATGGTATAACAGTGTATTCACATTGAATACAAGTATATTTGATGCTGTTTACATAAAGAAGTAAAAACTCATGGTATAACAGTGTATTCACATTGAATACAAGTATATTTGATGCTGTTTACATATAGAAGTAAAAACTCATGGTATAACAGTGTATTCACATTGAATACAAGTATATTCCATGCAGTTTACATATAGAAGTAAAAACTCATGGATATAACAGTGTATTCACATTGAATACAAGTATATTCGATGCAGTTTACATATAGAAGTAAAAACTCATGGTATAACAGTGTATTCACATTGAATACAAGTATATTCGATGCAGTTTACATATAGAAGTAAAAACCCATGGTATAACAGTGTATTCACATTAATACAAGTATATTTGATGCTGTTTACATATAGAAGTAAAAACTCATGGTATAACAGTGTATTCACATTGAATACAAGTATATTTGATGCTGTTTACATATAGAAGTAAAAACTCATGGTATAACAGTGTATTCACATTGAATACAAGTATATTCGATGCAGTTTACATATAGAAGTAAAAACTCATGGTATAACAGTGTATTCACATTGAATACAAGTATATTCGATGCAGTTTACATATAGAAGTAAAAACTCATGGTATAACAGTGTATTCACATTGAATACAAGTATATTCCATGCAGTTTACATATAGAAGTAAAAACTCATGGTATAACAGTGTATTCACATTGAATACAAGTATATTCCATGCAGTTTACATATAGAAGTAAAAACTCATGGTATAACAGTGTATTCACATTGAATACAAGTATATTCCATGCAGTTTACATATAGAAGTAAAAACTCATGGTATAACAGTGTATTCACATTGAATACAAGTATATTTGATGCTGTTTACATATAGAAGTAAAAACTCATGGTATAACAGTGTATTCACATTGAATACAAGTATATTTGATGCTGTTTACATATAGAAGTAAAAACTCATGGTATAACAGTGTATTCACATTGAATACAAGTATATTCCATGCAGTTTACATATAGAAGTAAAAACTCATGGTATAACAGTGTATTCACATTGAATACAAGTATATTCCATGCAGTTTACATATAGAAGTAAAAACTCATGGTATAACAGTGTATTCACATTGAATACAAGTATATTCCATGCAGTTTACATATAGAAGTAAAAACTCATGGTATAACAGTGTATTCACATTGAATACAAGTATATTCATGCAGTTTACATATAGAAGTAAAAACTCATGGTATAACAGTGTATTCACATTGAATACAAGTATATTTCGATGCTGTTTACATATAGAAGTAAAAACTCATGGTATAACAGTGTATTCACATTGAATACAAGTATATTTGATGCAGTTTACATATAGAAGTAAAAACTCATGGTATAACAGTGTATTCACATTGAATACAAGTATATTTGATGCTGTTTACATATAGAAGTAAAAACTCATGGTATAACAGTGTATTCACATTGAATACAAGTATATTTGATGCAGTTTACATATAGAAGTAAAAACTCATGGTATAACAGTGTATTCACATTGAATACAAGTATATTCCATGCAGTTTACATATAGAAGTAAAAAACTCATGGTATAACAGTGTATTCACATTGAATACAAGTATATTCCATGCAGTTTACATATAAGAAGTAAAAACTCATGGTATAACAGTGTATTCACATTGAATACAAGTATATTCAATGCAGTTTACATATAGAAGTAAAAACTCATGGTATAACAGTGTATTCACATTGAATACAAGTATATTTGATGCTGTTTACATATAGAAGTAAAAACTCATGGTATAACAGTGTATTCACATTGAATACAAGTATATTTGATGCTGTTTACATATAGAAGTAAAAACTCATGGTATAACAGTGTATTCACATTGAATACAAGTATATTTGATGCTGTTTACATATAGAAGTAAAAACTCATGGTATAACAGTGTATTCACATTGAATACAAGTATATTCGATGCTGTTTACATATAGAAGTAAAAACTCATGGTATAACAGTGTATTCACATTGAATACAAGTATATTCGATGCAGTTTACATATAGAAGTAAAAACTCATGGTATAACAGTGTATTCACATTGAATACAAGTATATTCCATGCAGTTTACATATAGAAGTAAAAACTCATGGTATAACAGTGTATTCACATTGAATACAAGTATATTCCATGCAGTTTACATATAGAAGTAAAAACTCATGGTATAACAGTGTATTCACATTGAATACAAGTATATTCCATGCAGTTTACATATAGAAGTAAAAACTCATGGTATAACAGTGTATTCACATTGAATACAAGTATATTTGATGCTAGTTTACATATAGAAGTAAAAACTCATGGTATAACAGTGTATTCACATTGAATACAAGTATATTTGATGCTGTTTACATATAGAAGTAAAAACTCATGGTATAACAGTGTATTCACATTGAATACAAGTATATTTGATGCTGTTTACATATAGAAGTAAAAACTCATGGTATAACAGTGTATTCACATTGAATACAAGTATATTTGATGCAGTTTACATATAGAAGTAAAAACTCATGGTATAACAGTGTATTCACATTGAATACAAGTATATTTGATGCTGTTTACATATAGAAGTAAAAACTCATGGTATAACAGTGTATTCACATTGAATACAAGTATATTTGATGCTGTTTACATATAGAAGTAAAAACTCATGGTATAACAGTGTATTCACATTGAATACAAGTATATTCCAGTGCAGTTTACATATAGAAGTAAAAACTCATGGTATAACAGTGTATTCACATTGAATACAAGTATATTCCATGCAGTTTACATATAGAAGTAAAAACTCATGGTATAACAGTGTATTCACATTGAATACAAGTATATTTGATGCTGTTTACATATAGAAGTAAAAACTCATGGTATAACAGTGTATTCACATTGAATACAAGTATATTCCATGCAGTTTACATATAGAAGTAAAAACTCATGGTATAACAGTGTATTCACATTGAATACAAGTATATTTGATGCTGTTTACATATAGAAGTAAAAACTCATGGTATAACAGTGTATTCACATTGAATACAAGTATATTTGATGCTGTTTACATATAGAAGTAAAAACTCATGGTATAACAGTGTATTCACATTGAATACAAGTATATTTGATGCTGTTTACATATAGAAGTAAAAACTCATGGTATAACAGTGTATTCACATTGAATACAAGTATATTCCATGCAGTTTACATATAGAAGTAAAAACTCATGGTATAACAGTGTATTCACATTGAATACAAGTATATTCGATGCTGTTTACATATAGAAGTAAAAACTCATGGTATAACAGTGTATTCACATTGAATACAAGTATATTCGATGCTGTTTACATATAGAAGTAAAAACTCATGGTATAACAGTGTATTCACATTGAATACAAGTATATTTGATGCTGTTTACATATAGAAGTAAAAACTCATGGTATAACAGTGTATTCACATTGAATACAAGTATATTCCATGCAGTTTACATATAGAAGTAAAAACTCATGGTATAACAGTGTATTCACATTGAATACAAGTATATTTGATGCTGTTTACATATAGAAGTAAAAACTCATGGTATAACAGTGTATTCACATTGAATACAAGTATATTCCATGCAGTTTACATATAGAAGTAAAAACTCATGGTATAACAGTGTATTCACATTGAATACAAGTATATTTGATGCAGTTTACATATAGAAGTAAAAACTCATGGTATAACAGTGTATTCACATTGAATACAAGTATATTTGATGCTGTTTACATATAGAAGTAAAAACTCATGGTATAACAGTGTATTCACATTGAATACAGTTAAC
>NW_025533387.1:0-28161 GCF_020631705.1 Daphnia magna | reverse complement strand
CAACATTGTATTCAAGTATATTCCATGCAGTTTACATATAGAAGTAAAAACTCATGGTATAACAGTGTATTCACATTGAATTCAAGTATATTTGATGCAGTTTACATATAGAAGTAAAAACCCATGGTATAACAGTGTATTCACATTGAATACAAGTATATTCCATGCAGTTTACATATAGAAGTAAAAACTCATGGTATAACAGTGTATTCACATTGAATTCAAGTATATTCCATGCAGTTTACATATAGAAGTAAAAACTCATGGTATAACAATGTATTCACATTGAATTCAAGTATATTTGATGCAGTTTACATATAGAAGTAAAAACTCATGGTATAACAGTGTATTCACATTGAATACAAGTATATTCCATGCAGTTTACATATAGAAGTAAAAACTCATGGTATAACAGTGTATTCACATTGAATTCAAGTATATTCCATGTAGTTTACATATAGAAGTAAAAACTCATGGTATAACAGTGTATTTACATTGAATACAAGTATATTCCAGGCAGTTTACATATAGATTTAAAAACTCATGGTATAACAGTGTATTCACATTGAATACAAGTATATTTAATGCTGTTTACATATAGAAGTAAAAACTCATGGTATAACAGTGTATTCACATTGAATTCAAGTATGTTTGATGCAGTTTACATATAGAAGTAAAAACTCATGGTATAACAGTGTATTTACATTGAATACAAGTATATTCCATGCAGTTTACATATAGAAGTAAAAACTCATGGTATAACAGTGTATTCACATTGAATACAAGTATATTCCATGCAGTTTACATATTGAAGTAAAAACTCATGGTATAACAGTGTATTCACGTTGAATACAAGTATATTCCATGAAGTTTACATATAGAAGTAAAAACTCATGGTATAACAGTGTATTCACATTGTATTCAAGTATATTCCATGCAGTTTACATATAGAAGTAAAAACTCATGGTATAACAGTGTATTCACATTGAATTCAAGTATATTTGATGCAGTTTACATATAGAAGTAAAAAATTATGGTATAACAGTGTATTCACATTGAATTCAAGTATATTCCATGCAGTTTACATATAGAAGTAAAAACTCATGGTATAACAGTGTATTCACATTGAATTCAAGTATATTCCATGCAGTTTACATATAGAAGTAAAAACTCATGGTATAACAGTGTATTCACATTGAATTCAAGTATATTTGATGCAGTTTACATATAGAAGTAAAAACTCATGGTATAACAGTGTATTCACATTGAATACAAGTATATTCCATGCAGTTTACATATAGAAGTAAAAACTCATGGTATAACAGTGTATTCACATTGAATACAAGTATATTCCATGCAGTTTACATATAGAAGTAAAAACTCATGGTATAACAGTGTATTCACATTCAATTCAAGTATATTCCATGGAGTTTACATATAGAAGTAAAAACTCATGGTACAACAGTGTATTCACATTGAATTCAAGTAAATTTGATGCAGTTTACATATCGAAGTAAAAACTCATGGTATAACAGTGTATTCACATAGAATACAAGTATATTCCATGCAGTTTACATATAGAAGTAAAAACTCATGGTATAACAGTGTATTTACATTGAATTCAAGTATATTCCATGCAGTTTACATATAGAAGTAAAAACTCATGGTATAACAGTGTATTCACATTGAATACAAGTATATTTGATGCTTTTTACATATAGAAGTAAAAACTCATGGTATAACAGTGTATTAACATTGAATACAAGTATATTTGATGCTGTTTACATATAGAAGTAAAAACTCATGATATAACAGTGTATTTACATTAAATACAAGTATATTTGATGCAGTATACATATAGAAGTAAAAACTCATGGTATAACAGTGTATTCACATTGAATACAAGTATATTTGATCCTGTTTACATATAGAAGTAAAAACTCATGGTATAACAGTGTATTCACATTGAATACAAGTATATTTGATCCTGTTTACATATAGAAGTAGAAACTCATGGTATAACATTGTATTCACATTGAATACAAGTATATTTGATGCTGTTTACATATAGAAGTAAAAACTCATGGTATAACAGCGTATTCACATTGAATACAAGTATATTTGATGCTGTTTACATATAGAAGTAAAAACTCATGGTATAACAGTGTATTCACATTGAATACAAGTATATTTGATGCTGTTTACATATAGAAGTAAAAACTCATGGTATTAACAGTGTATTCACATTGAATACAAGTATATTTGATGCTGTTTACATATAGAAGTAAAAACTCATGGTATAACAGTGAATTCACATTGAATACAAGTATATTCCATGCAGTTTACATATAGAAGTAAAAACTCATGGTATAACAGTGTATTCACATTGAATACAAGTATATTTCATGCTGTTTACATATAGAAGTAAAAACTCATTGTATAACAGTGTATTCACATTGAATACAAGTATATTTGATGCTGTTTACATATAGAAGTAAAAACTTATGGTATAACAGTGTATTCACATTAAATACAAGTATATTCCATGCAGTTTACATATAGAAGTAAAAATTCATGGTATAACAGTGTATTCACATTGAATACAAGTATATTCCATGCAGTTTACATATAGAAGTAAAAATATATGGTATAACAGTGTATTCACATTGAATACAAGTATATTGCATGCAAATTACATATAGAAGTAAAAACTCATGGTATAACAGTTTATTCACATTGAATACAAGTATATTTGATGCTGTTTACATTTAGAAGTAAAAACTCATGGTATAACAGTGTATTCACATTGAATACAAGTATATTTGATCCTGTTTACATATAGAAGTAGAAACTCATGGTATAACAGTGTATTCACATTGAATACAAGTATATTCCATGCACCTGTTTACATATAGAAGTAAAAACTCATGGTATAACAGTGTATTCACATTGAATACAAGTATATTCGATGCCTGTTTACATATAGAAGTAAAAACTCATGGTATAACAGTGTAATTCACATTGAATACAATTATATTCTATGCAGTTTACATATAGAAGTAAAACTCATGGTATAACAGTGTATTCACATTGAATACAAGTATATATTGATGCTGTTTACATATAGAAGTAAAAACTCATGGTATAACAGTGAATTCACATTGAATACAATTATATTCTATGCAGTTTACATATAGAAGTAAAAAATCATGGTATAACAGTGTATTCACATTGAATACAAGTATATTTGATGCTGTTTACATATAGAAGTAAAAACT
Organism: Daphnia magna; assembly: GCF_020631705.1. Classification (NCBI taxonomy): domain Eukaryota; kingdom Metazoa; phylum Arthropoda; class Branchiopoda; order Diplostraca; family Daphniidae; genus Daphnia; species Daphnia magna. The sequence goes on along the minus strand of NW_025533387.1, from coordinate 24,883 downwards.
CATGGTATAACAGTGAATTCACATTGAATACAAGTATATTCCATGCAGTTTACATATAGAAGTAAAAACTCATGGTATAACAGTGTATTCACATTGAATTCAAGTATATTCCATGCAGTTTACATATAAGGTAAAAACTCATGGTATAACAGTGTATTCACATTGAATTCAAGTATATTCGATGCTGTTTACATATAGAAGTAAAAACTCATGGTATAACAGTGAATTCACATTGAATACAAGTATATTCCATACAGTTTACATATACACAGTTTACATATAAGTAAAAACTCATGGTATAACAGAGTGTATTCACATTGAATTCAAGTATATTCCATGCAGTTTACATATAGAAGTAAAAACTCATGGTATAACAGTGTATTCACATTGAATTCAAGTATATTCCATACAGCTTACATATAGAAGTAAAAACTCATGGTATAACAGTGTATTTACATTGAATTCAAGTATATTCCATGCGCAAAACCAGTAATGTATCACATTGAATCAAGTATATTCCACTGTTTACATATAGAAGTAAAAACTCATGGTATAACAGTGTATTCACATTGAATTCAAGTATATTCCTACATATAAAAAAACTCTGAACGTATTCACATTCAATACAAGTATATTCCATGCAGTTTACATATAGAAGTAAAAACTCATTATAACATATCCATAACAGTATCATGGAGTTTACATATAAATAAAAACTCATGGTACAACAGTGTATTCACATTGAATTCAAGTAAATTTGATGCAGTTTACATATCGAAGTAAAAACTCATGGTATAACAGTGTATTCACATAGAATACAAGTATATTCCATGCAGTTTACATATAGAAGTAAAAACTCATGGTATAACAGTGTATTTACATTGAATTCAAGTATATTCCATGCAGTTTACATATAGAAGTAAAAACTCATGGTATAACAGTGTATTCACATTGAATACAAGTATATTTGATGCTTTTACATATAGAAGTAAAAACTCATGGTATAACAGTGTATTAACATTGAATACAAGTATATTTGATGCTGTTTACATATAGAAGTAAAAACTCATGATATAACAGTGTATTTACATTAAATACAAGTATATTTGATGCAGTATACATATAGAAGTAAAAACTCATGGTATAACAGTGTATTCACATTGAATACAAGTATATTTGATCCTGTTTACATATAGAAGTAGAAACTCATGGTATAACAGTGTATTCACATTGAATACAAGTATATTTGATCCTGTTTACATATAGAAGTAGAAACTCATGGTACAACATTGTATTCACATTGAATACAAGTATATTTGATGCTGTTTACATATAGAAGTAAAAACTCATGGTATAACAGCGTATTCACATTGAATACAAGTATATTTGATGCTGTTTACATATAGAAGTAAAAACTCATGGTATAACAGTGTATTCACATTGAATACAAGTATATTTGATGCTGTTTACATATAGAAGTAAAAACTCATGGTATAACAGTGTATTCACATTGAATACAAGTATATTTGATGCTGTTTACATATAGAAGTAAAAACTCGTGGTATAACAGTGAATTCACATTGAATACAAGTATATTCCATGCAGTTTACATATAGAAGTAAAAACTCATGGTATAACAGTGTATTCACATTGAATACAAGTATATTTCATGCTGTTTACATATAGAAGTAAAAACTCATTGTATAACAGTGTATTCACATTGAATACAAGTATATTTGATGCTGTTTACATATAGAAGTAAAAACTTATGGTATAACAGTGTATTCACATTAAATACAAGTATATTCCATGCAGTTTACATATAGAAGTAAAAACTCATGGTATAACAGTGTATTCACATTGAATACAAGTATATTTGATGCTGTTTACATATAGAAGTAAAAACTCATGGTATAACAGTGTATTCACATTGAATACAAGTATATTTGATGCTGTTTACATCTAGAAGTAAAAACTCATGGTATAACAGTGTATTCACATTGAATACAAGTATATTTGATGCTGTTTACATATAGAAGTAAAAACTCGTGGTATAACAGAGTATTCACATTGAATACAAGTATATTCCATACAGTTTACATATAGAAGTAAAAACTCATGGAATAACAGTGTATTCACATTGAATTCAAGTATATTCCATGCAGTTTACATATAGAAGTAAAAACTCATGGTATAACAGTGTATTCACATTGAATTCAAGTATATTTGATGCAGTTTACATATAGAAGTAAAAACTCATGGTATAACAGTGTATTCACATTGAATACAAGTATATTTGATGCTGTTTACATATAGAAGTAAAAACTCATGGTATAACAGTGTATTCACATTGAATACAAGTATATTTGATGCATAAAACATATAGAAGTCAAAACTCATGGTATAACAGTGTATTCACATTGAATACAAGAATATTTGATGCAGTTTACATATAGAAGTAAAAACTCATGGTATAACAATGTATTCACATTAAATACAAGTATATTTGATCCTGTTTACATATAGAAGTAAAAACTCATGGTATAACAGTGTATTCACATTGAACACAATTTATTTGATGCAGAATACATATAGAAGTAAAAACTCATGGTATAACAGTGTATTCACATTGAATACAAGTATATTTGATGCTGTTTACATTTAGAAGTAAAAACTCATGGTATAACAGTGTATTCACATTGAATACAAGTATATTTGATGCAGAATATATATAGAAATAAAAACTCATGGTATAACAGTGTATTTACATTGAATACAAGTATATTTGATACAGAATACATATAGAAGTAAAAACTCATGGTATAACAGTGTATTCACTTTGAATACAAGTATATTTGATGCTGTTTACATATAGAAGTAAAAACTCCTGGTATAACAGTGTATTCAAATTGAATACAAGTATATTTGATGCTGTTTACATATAGAAGTAAAAATTCATGGGATAACAGTGTATTCACATTGAATAGAAGTATATTTGATGCAGAATACATATAGAAGTAAAAACTCATGGTATAACAGTGTATTCACATTGAATACAAGTATATTTGATCCTGTTTACATATAGAAGTAAAAACTCAGGGTATAACAGTGTATTCACTTTGAATACAAGTATATTTGATCCTGTTTATATATAGAAGTAAAAACTCATGGTATAACAGTGTATTCACATTGAATACAAGTATATTCCATGCAGTTTACATATAGAAGTAAAAACTCATGGTATAACAGTGTATTCACATTGAATACAAGTATATTCCATGCAGTTTACATATAGAAGTAAAAACTCATGGTATAACAGTGTATTCACATTGAATACAAGTATATTCCATGCAGTTTACATATAGAAGTAAAAACTCATGGTATAACAGTGTATTCACATTGAATTCAAGTATATTCCATGCAGTTTACATATAGAAGTAAAAACTCATGGTATAACAGTGTATTCACATTGAATACAAGTATATTTGATGCTGTTTACATATAGAAGTAAAAACTCATGGTATAACAGTGTATTCACATTGAATACAAGTATATTTGATGCTGTTTACATCTAGAAGTAAACTCATGGTATAACAGTGTATTCACATTGAATACAAGTATATTTGATGCTGTTTACATATAGAAGTAAAAACTCGTGGTATAACAGAGTATTCACATTGAATACAAGTATATTCCATACAGTTTACATATAGAAGTAAAAACTCATGGAATAACAGTGTATTCACATTGAATTCAAGTATATTCCATGTAGTTTACATATAGAAGTAAAAACTCATGGTATAACAGTGTATTCACATTGAATTCAAGTATATTTGATGCAGTTTACATATAGAAGTAAAAACTCATGGTATAACAGTGTATTCACATTGAATACAAGTATATTTGATGCTGTTTACATATAGAAGTAAAAACTCATGGTATAACAGTGTATTCACATTGAATACAAGTATATTTGATGCATAAAACATATAGAAGTCAAAACTCATGGTATAACAGTGTATTCACATTGAATACAAGAATATTTGATGCAGTTTACATATAGAAGTAAAAACTCATGGTATAACAATGTATTCACATTAAATACAAGTATATTTGATCCTGTTTACATATAGAAGTAAAAACTCATGGTATAACAGTGTATTCACATTGAACACAATTTATTTGATGCAGAATACATATAGAAGTAAAAACTCATGGTATAACAGTGTATTCACATTGAATACAAGTATATTTGATGCTGTTTACATATAGAAGTAAAAACTCATGGTATAACAGTGTATTCACATTGAATACAAGTATATTTGATGCAGAATATATATAGAAATAAAAACTCATGGTATAACAGTGTATTTACATTGAATACAAGTATATTTGATACAGAATACATATAGAAGTAAAAACTCATGGTATAACAGTGTATTCACTTTGAATACAAGTATATTTGATGCTGTTTACATATAGAAGTAAAAACTCCTGGTATAACAGTGTATTCAAATTGAATACAAGTATACTTGATGCTGTTTACATATAGAAGTAAAAATTCATGGGATAACAGTGTATTCACATTGAATAGAAGTATATTTGATGCAGAATACATATAGAAGTAAAAACTCATGGTATAACAGTGTATTCACATTGAATACAAGTATATTTGATCCTGTTTACATATAGAAGTAAAAACTCAGGGTATAACAGTGTATTCACATTGAATACAAGTATATTTGATGCAGTTTACATATAGAAGTAAAAACTCATGGTATAACAGTGTATTCACTTTGAATACAAGTATATTTGATCCTGTTTATATATAGAAGTAAAAACTCATGGTATAACAGTGTATTCACATTGAATACAAGTATATTCCATGCAGTTTACATATAGAAGTAAAAACTCATGGTATAACAGTGTATTCACATTGAATACAAGTATATTCCATGCAGTTTACATATAGAAGTAAAAACTCATGGTATAACAGTGTATTCACATTGAATACAAGTATATTCCATGCAGTTTACATATAGAAGTAAAAACTCATGGTATAACAGTGTATTTGTTGAAGATGAGAGCAAGCTGAACATCCGAATAGTGACACCAGGTGTCACCATACCTCACTAGTCTTGCCGACAGAGTAGTCTGCTGGCAAGACGAACTATTCTTAACCTGTCAAGTGTTTCTACTGATCTCGCTCTCACTCTATATACACGTGTCAAGTGATAACGTTCTACAATAAAAGTATGGTGAACTTAGTGTAACTTGTGTCTGCCTTATTATTTATCCATTACTTACACTTGTACTAAATAAGTTAATTCTAACAGGTTATGGGCCCAGTACAAGGTACAAAATTAATCTGCAATTTTTTTTTCTTTTATTCAGCCTTTCTCGCTATGGCGAACAATACGGCCAAAGATGTTGGACATATATCTAAGTTTGATGGATCAAATTTTCCCTCATGGAAATATGGTGTCTGGATGCTTCTCGAGAAAAACAGATTGATCTCTGTAGTTGATGGGAGTGAAACACTACCCGAGCAGGTAATATATATCAGGTTATACCTAAAAGTTTTTTTTTTCATGTAGTTGCATATGCCTATAAAGCAGAGAGCCAGTCAAGAATTTTTTTTTTTCCTACTCGTGCATGCCAAGTGTTTACAAGGGAGTATAGTGATTGTGATGAATCTCTCTCGTGAGAACTAGACTACATTCTTGAATGTGAACGTATGCCACTTATATTACTAAGTGAGACTTAACAGATTGTGAGAATAACTTTTACAGATTATTGAGTGAAAGAATAACAAGATTCTTGAATGTGAACGTATGCCACTTATATTACGAAGTGAGACATAACAGATTTAGAGAATACCACTTATACGAGAAAGTGAGATCTGATTCATTGTTGGTATAAAATCTGTTCATAAAAAAAAAAATATATAATAAGATTCTTGAATGTGAACGTATGCCACTTATATTACTAAGTGAGAATAACAGATAGAGAGAATATACTTGAAATTATTGAGTGAAAGAATAACAAGGTTCTTGAATGTGAACGTATGCCACTTATATTACTAAGTGAGACATAACAGATTTAGAGAATACCACTTATACGAGAAAGTGAGATCTGATTTATTGTTGGTATAAAATCTGTTCATTAAAAAAAAAATTTTGGAGTAATTAATCAACCTCATGAAAAATCTATATTATGCTGGGAAATATTTCATCTACTTTGCTATCATATGGTTGTGGTTAAAACATTGAGGTGATATTCTGAATATTCTTGTTTAGATTATTGATGAAGAAGGAGTCGTTCAGAATGCAGACCTGATTGATCAATGGAAACAAAAGGATGTCGAGGCGAGAACTTTCATATACTCGACGATGAAACCTGAAAAACAAACAACACTCCAAGGTTGTCTAACGGCATTTGAAATGTGGAGCAGGATCCTGACGGAATATGCACAAGTCTCAATTGAAAGTGAACCATTGCTATGGGGTCAATTCTACAGCTTTAAGTTTCAACCAGGTACAAAACTGATAGTTTAAAAACGATTATCTGGTACAATAGAAGTTTTCTTGTGTTGATTTTCAGACCAAACAATCATGAATTTTATTGCTGGTATCGAACAAATCGCTGCACAGCTGAGAGACATTGGAGCAGCTGTAGATGAAACGCAAATTATAGCAAAAATCTTGGTGTCACTTCCAGTGAATCTACAATACTTCCTTCCAGCCTGGGATAGCACTTCACAAGAGTTGAAAACTCTCTCATCCTTGACTAAACGACTAGTTAAAGAAGAAATGTCACAAGCTAGGAACCAGGAAAAGAAAGTAGAGCCTACGGATAGCGCCATGAAATCTGACTTAATGCTGGACAGAACACAGAAAGCTGAAGGATCTACACACCATGCATACCCTGCTGGAAGCTATCCTGGTCTCAGAGGTGGTCAACGTGGAAGAGGAGCTTATCGTGGAAGAGGAGGATATCATCAAAGAGGAGGTTATCACCAAAGAGGAGGATATCATCCCTACTCCTTTGGCAATCGAGAACAAAATTCGACCAGCTCCAGGGGAGGACAGGAACAGTCCCCTATTGTATGTTTCCACTGTGGGGATACTGGACACATCAAGCGGAAATGTCGGCTCTGGCTGAAGGTACAAGAGAACCAAAAGAACTGGAACCAAGCTGATAACCAACAATCGTATAGCTACAAATCATGTACCAGTTTCTCAACTCGAAAGTAATAAACTCTCCGGTAAGGAAGTAACTAAAGAGATTTACAATATTTTTTTTTGTTGTAAAAAGGGCAACTGACTGGTTTGCTGACAGTGGGGCTACCCAGCATATGACAGATCAGAGGAATCTGCTTATTAATTTTGTACCAGCCGAACCAGGGCAATGGAATGTATCAGGAATAGGAGATACTACGCTGCCTGTGATTGGACAGGGAGATGTACAAATAACGTCGGTTGTGAATGGAAAACACATGGAAGGTACTATAAAATCTATAACCTGAGAATTGAACAGTTCATGTTATGATAAATTTTTTTTAGGACTGATGAGAGGAGTTCTCTTGGTGAATGGCCTAGGGGCCAACTTATACTCAATTGGAACGGCAACAGCAACTGGAATAGAAGTTCTCTTTACCAATGACACTGTCTCCTTCACCAGGAATGGAATAGCTCTAATAGAAGGAAGAAGGGCCGGAAAAACGCTGTACCATCTCAATATCCAGGCCATGAGTCACACACCCAAGACTGCAATAGCCCTCAGAGCAACAAAACTCTTACCTCTGTCTATCTGGCATAAAAGGTTTGGCCATGTCAACAATAAAACCTTATTGAAGATGGCATCTTTGGGATGCACCAGTGGACTCGCCTTATTTAATGACGACCTCTCCACCCTCTGCGAAGGGTGCATCATGGGAAAAATGCAGCGGTTCCCGTTTAAACATGGACATGAAAAAGCCACTGCGCCCGGTCAACGGATTCACTCGGACATTTGTGGCCCCATCCAAGTAACCACTCCCAGCGGCAATCGGTACTTTGCAACCTTTAAAGATGATTATAGCAGCTACTGCACAACTAGTCTACTAAAGAAGAAATCGGAGATGGCTACTGCTCTGCAAAACTTTGTCACAAAAGTGAAGAACCAAATTCATAAAGACGTCAAATGCATCAGATCAGACAACGGAGGGGAGTATCTAAGCAGTGAACTACAAAATTGGCTGAACAAAGAAGGAATAAGTCATGAAAGAAGTGCGCCTTATACTCCCCAACAAAATGGGGTTGCAGAAAGGACAAACCGGACACTAATGGAAGCAGCCAGGAGCATGCTGTACGGGAAAAAGGTCCCACTAGAACTATGGGGAGAGGCAATAATGTGTGCAACACACATCCAAAACAGGAAAATATCCAGTACCAATGATGTGACCTCATTCGAACTCTGGACCGGATCCAGACCTGATGTATCATACTTTAGAATATTTGGATCGCCTGCATTTGTCCATATACCAGACGAAACAAGATGTAAATTGGACCCTAAAGCTGTGGAATGCCTACTAGTTGGGTATTGTGAAAACTCAAAATCTTTTCGCATGTGGAACCCAGTCACACGAAAAATTATTATCAGCCGCGATGTTGTCTTCAGGGAAGAAGCCACCTACGAAAGTGGGTCAGTTAATGAGGATGATTATGATTCCTTATTCCCCTTGGATGAAGTAACTGTGGTAATAATAATAAAAAAAAAAAAATAAAAAAATAAAAAAATTAAAAAAAAAATATATATATATATATTTCTGTTCTGCAAGTATTGTGACCTCATGCAGTTTATTTTTTTATATAGGAACTAGAAGTCGCAAGGGAAAAACCAAAAGATGATAATAATGGACAAGAATCAACGAAATCACAGCAAATTATGATCGAGGACAAAGTCGAGAAAACAACTACAAATCCGGAAATGGAGGAAACGACACAACAACCTCAACAAATTGAAATAGATGAAGACCCAGGACCAAACCAAGAAACAGACGGAGATGCTTGTATTGAAAATCCGTTCTTTGGATTTGATGAAGAGATAGTCCAGAGGCGACGATCAGGTAGAATAGTCAAACAAACAGAAAAGATGAAACAATTCAAAGGAATCTATGACGGCTTGGTTGGCGAAACCTGGAAGGAGATAACTGCTTCCCAAAAAGTCCCAAAAAGCTACCAAGAAGCGATGATATCTGAAGATGCTGAAAGCTGGGAGACCGCCATCAAAGAAGAATTCCTATCGCTGATGGAAAACAAAACTTGGGAACTAACCCCACTTCCTGAAGGACGTGCAATCATCCAAAACAAATGGGTTTTTTGATATAAAACCAGGCTACAAGGGAACGCTGCCACGATTTAAAGCTAGATTGGTAGCAAAAGGTTTTACACAAGAATATGGCGTCGACTACGAAGAAACCTTTGCCCCTGTTCTAAAACACTCTGCCCTTCGAACTGTATTTGGCCTTATAGCCTCCCTGGATCTTGAAACTGTCCTGCTGGATGTCAAAACCGCGTTCCTGTATGGGGAACTAGATGAGGAGATCTTCATGTCACAGCCGGAAGGATTTGTGGTGCCTGGCCGTGAGATGGAAGTATGTAAACTAATCAAAAGTTTATATGGCCTGAAACAGGCTCCACGGGCCTGGAATAACAGATTCAACGAATTTTTGATCAAGTTCGGCCTAGTCAGGAGCGATGCAGATCCCTGCATTTACTACCATCATCAAGGGGAGGAGTTCACGATCCTTGCGCTTTTCGTTGATGATGGCCTAATTTGCAGTAACCAAGCAGGGAGCCTCAGGCGGATCATCAAACACTTGGGAGAGCAATTTCAGATCCGCACCATGGATGCAGAGCGTTTTCTGGGAGTCGAAATTACCCGAAACAGAAAGAACAAAGAACTTACAGCAGCACAACCGCTGTTCACTCTTGCACTGCTGAAGAAATTCAGAATGGAAAATTGTCATCCCAAACCAGTACCCGCAGATCCTCATACACACCTAAGTACGGAAATGTCGCCAAAAACCGAAAAGGAGAAAGGAGACATGGAAAAGATCCCGTATCGGGAAGCTGTTGGATCCCTCCTATACCTCGCCATGACTACTCGCCCAGACATAGCTTTTGCAGTGGGGCAGGTATCCCAGTTCTGCCAGAATCCAGGAAACGGGCATTGGAATGCCGTAAAAAGAATCTTCGCTTACCTTGCGGGAACGCCGTACCATGGGCTTTACTTCAAAAGTAGCAACCAACCAGTGATGAAAGCCTACAGTGATGCCGACTTCGCGAGGGACCAAGACACCAGGCGGTCGACAACTGGATATATCTTCCTCTACCATGGAGGACCTGTGGTGTGGGCCAGCCGAAGACAGAAATGCACCTCCTTATCGACCACGGAAGCGGAATATGTAGCAGGGTGTGAAACATCGAAAGAAGCCGTGTGGATTGACCGGCTGCTAAAGGAGATTGGACAGGACCAAACACTACCCATACCTCTACTCTGTGATAATCAGAGTGCAATCCGCCTAGCCAAAAATCCAGAGTTTCATCAAAGAACGAAGCATATACAAATCAAATACCACTTCATCAGGGAACAACTCAAGAATGGGATAATCGACCTGCAGTACGTTGCAACAGAAGACCAACTTGCGGACATTCTAACAAAACCCCTCGAGACTAACCGTTTCCAAAAACTGCGTGATAAGATGGGGATTATTGACGCCAGAAGATCTTCAGCTTGAGGGGAGGTGTTGAAGATGAGAGCAAGCTGAACATCCGAATAGTGACACCAGGTGTCACTATACCTCACTAGTCTTGCCGACAGAGTAGTCTGCTGGCAAGACGAACTATTCTTAACCTGTCAAGTGTTTCTACTGATCTCGCTCTCACTCTATATACACGTGTCAAGTGATAACGTTCTACAATAAAAGTATGGTGAACTTAGTGTAACTTGTGTCTGCCTTATTATTTATCCATTACTTACACTTGTACTAAATAAGTTAATTCTAACAGTATTTACATTGAATACAAGTATATTCCATGCAGTTTACATATTTAAGTAAAAACTCATGGTATAACAGTGTATTCACATTGAATTTAAGTATATTTGATGCAGTTTACATATAGAAGTAAAAACTCATGGTATAACAGTGTATTTACATTGAATACAAGTATATTCCATGCAGTTTACAAATAAGAAAAAAAAAACTCATGGTATAACAGTGTATTCACATTGAATACAAGTATATTTGATGCAGTTTACATATAGAAGTAAAAACTCATGGTATAACAGTGTATTCACATTGAATACAAGGATATTCCATGCAGTTTACATATAGAAGTAAAAACTCATGGTATAACAGTGTATTCACATTGAATACAAGTATATTCCATGCAGTTTACATATAGAAGTAAAAACTCATGGTATAACAGTGTATTCACATTGAATACAAGTATATTCCATGCAGTTTACATATATAAAATAATTAAAACTCATGGTATAACAGTGTATTCACATTGAATTCAAGTATATTTGATGCAGTTTACATATAGAAATAAAAACTCATGGTATAACAGTGTATTCACATTGAAATATATTTGATGCAGTTTACATATAGAAGTAAAAACTCATGGTATAACAGTGTATTCACATTGAATTCAAGTATATTTGATGCAGTTTACATATAGAAGTAAAAACTCATGGTATAACAGTGTATTTACATTGAATACAAGTATATTCCATGCAGTTTACATATAGAAGTAAAAACTCATGGTATAACAGTGTGTTCACATTGAATACAAGTATATTTGATGCAGTTTACATATAGAAGTAAAAACTCATGGTATAACAGTGTATTCACATTGAATACAAGTATATTTGATGCAGTTTACATATAGAAGTAAAAACTCATGGTATAACAGTGTATTCACATTGAATACAAGTATATTTGATGCAGTTTACATATAGAAGTAAAAACTCATGGTATAACAGTGTATTCACATTAAATACAAGTATATTCCATGCAGTTTACATATAGAAGTAAAAACTCATGGTATAACAGTGTATTCACATTGAATACAAGTATATTCCATGCAGTTTACATATAGAAGTAAAAACTCATGGTATAACAGTGTATTCACATTGAATACAAGTATATTCCATGCAGTTTTTATATAAAAGTAAAAACTCATGGTATAACAGTGTATTTACATTGAATACAAGTATATTCCATGCAGTTTACATATTTAAGTAAAAACTCATGGTATAACAGTGTATTCACATTGAATTTAAGTATATTTGATGCAGTTTACATATAGAAGTAAAAACTCATGGTATAACAGTGTATTTACATTGAATACAAGTATATTCCATGCAGTTTACATATAGAAGTAAAAACTCATGGTATAACAGTGTATTCACATTGAATACAAGTATATTTGATGCAGTTTACATATAGAAGTAAAAACTCATGGTATAACAGTGTATTCACATTGAATACAAGTATATTCCATGCAGTTTACATATAAAAGTAAAAACTCATGGTATAACAGTGTATTCACATTGAATACAAGTATATTCCATGCAGTTTACATATAGAAGTAAAAACTCATGGTATAACAGTGTATTCACATTGAATACAAGTATATTCCATGCAGTTTACATATTTAATTAAAACTCATGGTATAACAGTGTATTCACATTGAATTCAAGTATATTTGATGCAGTTTACATATAGAAATAAAAACTCATGGTATAACAGTGTATTCACATTGAATACAAGTATATTTGATGCAGTTTACATATAGAAGTAAAAACTCATGGTATAACAGTGTATTCACATTGAATTCAAGTATATTTGATGCAGTTTACATATAGAAGTAAAAACTCATGGTATAACAGTGTATTTACATTGAATACAAGTATATTCCATGCAGTTTACATATAGAAGTAAAAACTCATGGTATAACAGTGTATTCACATTGAATACAAGTATATTCCATGCAGTTTACATATAGAAGTAAAAACTCATGGTATAACAGTGTATTCACATTGAATACAAGTATATTTGATGCAGTTTACATATAGAAGTAAAAACTCATGGTATAACAGTGTATTCACATTAAATACAAGTATATTCCATGCAGTTTACATATAGAAGTAAAAACTCATGGTATAACAGTGTATTCACATTGAATACAAGTATATTCCATGCAGTTTACATATAGAAGTAAAAACTCATGGTATAACAGTGTATTCACATTGAATACAAGTATATTCCATGCAGTTTACATATAGAAGTAAAAACTCATGGTATAACAGTGTATTTACATTGAATACAAGTATATTCCATGCAGTTTACATATTTAAGTAAAAACTCATGGTATAACAGTGTATTCACATTGAATTTAAGTATATTTGATGCAGTTTACATATAGAAGTAAAAACTCATGGTATAACAGTGTATTTACATTGAATACAAGTATATTCCATGCAGTTTACATATAGAAGTAAAAACTCATGGTATAACAGTGTATTCACATTGAATACAAGTATATTCGATGCAGTTTACATATAGAAGTAAAAACTCATGGTATAACAGTGTATTCACATTGAATACAAGTATATTCCATGCAGTTTACATATAGAAGTAAAAACTCATGGTATAACAGTGTATTCACATTGAATACAAGTATATTCCATGCAGTTTACATATAGAAGTAAAAACTCATGGTATAACAGTGTATTCACATTTGAATACAAGTATATTCCATGCAAAAAGTTTACAAAATATATTTACATTAAAACTCATGGTATAACAGTGTATTCACATTGAATACAAGTATATTTGATGCAGTTTACATATAGAAATAAAAACTCATGGTATAACAGTGTATTCACATTGAATACAAGTATATTTGATGCAGTTTACATATAGAAGTAAAAACTCATGGTATAACAGTGTATTCACATTGAATACAAGTATATTTGATGCAGTTTACATATAGAAGTAAAAACTCATGGTATAACAGTGTATTTACATTACATTGAATACAAGTATATTCCATGCAGTTTACAATATATAGACATAAAGTAAAAACTCATGGTATAACAGTGTATTCAAACATTGAATACAAGTATATTTGAAAAAACATGGTATAACAGTGTATTACATTGAATACAAGTATATTTCTTTACATATAGAAGTAAAAACTCATGGTATAACAGTGTATTCACATTGAATACAAGTATATTTGATGCAGTTTACATATAAGAATAAAAACTCATGGTATAACAGTGTATTCACATTGAATACAAGTATATTCCATGAGTTTACATATAGAAGTAAAAACTCATGGTATAACAGTGTATTCACATTGAATACAAGTATATTTGATGCAGTTTACATATAGAAGTAAAAACTCATGGTATAACAGTGTATTCACGTTGAATACAAGTATATTCCATGCAGTTTACATATAGAAGTAAAAACTCATGGTATAACAGTGTATTCACATTGAATACAAGTATATTCCATGCAGTTTACATATAGAAGTAAAAACTCATGGTATAACAGTGTATTCACATTGAATACAAGTATATTTGATGCATAAGTTTACATATATAGAAGTAAAAACTCATGGTATAACAGTGTATTCACATTGAATACAAGTATATTCCATGCAGTTTACTATATAGAAGTAAAAAACTCATGGTATAACAGATGTATTCATTGAATAAAGTAAATAGTTACATATAAATAAAAAATCTTGAATACAAGTATATTTGATGCAGTTTACATATAGAAGTAAAAACTCATGGTATAACAGTGTATTCACATTGAATACAAGTATATTCCATAGCAGTTTACATATAGAAGTAAAAACTCATGGTATAACAGTGTATTCACATTACATTGAATACAAAAGTATATTCCAATATATTTATGCAGTTTACATATAGAAGTAAAAACTCATGGTATAACAGTGTATTCACATTGAATACAAGTATATTCCATGCAGTTTACATTTAAGTAAAAACTCATGGTATAACAGTGTATTCACATTGAATACAAGTATATTTGATGCAGTTTACATATAGAAATAAAAACTCATGGTATAACAGTGTATTCACATTGAATACAAGTATATTTGATGCAGTTTACATATAGAAGTAAAAACTCATGGTATAACAGTGTATTCACATTGAATTCAAGTATATTTGATGCAGTTTACATATAGAAGTAAAAACTCATGGTATAACAGTGTATTTCACTTGAATACAAGTATATTCCATGCAGTTTACATATAGAAGTAAAAACTCATGGTATAACAGTGTATTTCACATTGAATACAAGTATATTCCATGCAGTTTACATATAGAAGTAAAAACTCATGGTATAACAGTGTATTCACATTGAATACAAGTATATTTGATGCAGTTTACATATAGAAGTAAAAACTCATGGTATAACAGTGTATTCACATTGAATACAAGTATATTTGATGCAGTTTACATATAGAAGTAAAAACTCATGGTATAACAGTGTATTCACGTTGAATACAAAATGTATATTCCATGCAGTTTACATATAGAAGTAAAAACTCATGGTATAACAGTGTATTCACATTGAATACAAGTATATTCCATGCAGTTTACATATAGAAGTAAAAACTCATGGTATAACAGTGTATTCACATTGAATACAAGTATATTTGATGCAGTTTACATATAGAAGTAAAAACTCATGGTATAACAGTGTATTCACATTGAATACAAGTATATTCCATGCAGTTTACATATAGAAGTAAAAACTCATAGAAGTAAAACTCATGGTATACACAGTGAACAAGTATATTCATAGTTCACATAAATAAATTGAATACAAGTATATTCCATGCAGTTTACATATTTAATTAAAAACTCATGGTATAACAGTGTATTCACATTGAATACAAGTATATTTGATGCAGTTTACATATAGAAATAAAAACTCATGGTATAACAGTGTATTCACATTGAATACAAGTATATTTGATGCAGTTTACATATAGAAGTAAAAACTCATGGTATAACAGTGTATTCACATTGAATACAAGTATATTTGATGCAGTTTACATATAGAAGTAAAAACTCATGGTATAACAGTGTATTCACATTGAATACAAGTATATTCCATGCAGTACATTTACATATAAGTAAAAACTCATGGTATAACAGTGTATTCACATTGAATACAAGTATATTTGATGCAGTTTACATATAGAAGTAAAAACTCATGGTATAACAGTGTATTCACATTGAATACAAGTATATTTGATGCAGTTTACATATAGAAGTAAAAACTCATGGTATAACAGTGTATTCACATTGAATACAAGTATATTCGATGCAGTTTACATATAGAAGTAAAAACTCATGGTATAACAGTGTATTCACATTGAATACAAGTATATTCCATGCAGTTTACATATAGAAGTAAAAACTCATGGTATAACAGTGTATTCACATTGAATACAAGTATATTCCATGCAGTTTACATATAGAAGTAAAAACTCATGGTATAACAGTGTATTTACATTGAATACAAGTATATTCCATGCAGTTTACATATAAATAAAAACCATTATAAAGGTATCACATTAATACAAGTATACACAGTTTACATATAGAAGTAAAAACTCATGGTATAACAGTGTATTCACATTGAATACAAGTATATTCGATGCAGTTTACATATAGAAGTAAAAACTCATGGTATAACAGTGTATTCACATTGAATACAAGTATATTCCATGCAGTTTACATATAGAAGTAAAAACTCATGGTATAACAGTGTATTCACATTGAATACAAGTATATTCCATGCAGTTTACATATAGAATTAAAAACTCATGGTATAACAGTGTATTCACATTGAATACAAGTATATTTGATGCAGTTTACATATAGAAAGTAAAAACTCATGGTATAACAGTGTATTCACATTGAATACAAGTATATTCGATGCAGTTTACATATAGAAGTAAAAACTCATGGTATAACAGTGTATTCACATTGAATACAAGTATATTTGATGCAGTTTACATATAGAAGTAAAAACTCATGCTCATGGTATAACAGTGTATTCACATTGAATACAAGTATATTCCATGCAGTTTACATATAAAGTAAAAACTCATGGTATTAAAATAAACAGTGTATTCACATTGAATACAAGTATATTTGATGCAGTTTACATATAGAAGTAAAAACTCATGGTATAACAGTGTATTCACATTGAATACAAGTATATTTGATGCAGTTTACATATAGAAGTAAAAACTCATGGTATAACAGTGTATTCACATTGAATACAAGTATATTCCATGCAGTTTACATATAGAAGTAAAAACTCATGGTATAACAGTGTATTCACATTGAATACAAGTATATTTGATGCAGTTTACATATAGAAGTAAAAACTCATGGTATAACAGTGTATTCACATTGAATACAAGTATATTCCATGCAGTTTACATATAGAAGTAAAAACTCATGGTATAACAGTGTATTCACATTGAATACAAGTATATTTGATGCTGTTTACATATAGAAGTAAAAACTCATGGTATAACAGTGTATTCACATTGAATACAAGTATATTCCATGCAGTTTACATATAGAAGTAAAAACTCATGGTATAACAGTGTATTCACATTGAATACAAGTATATTTGATGCAGTTTACATATAGAAGTAAAAACTCATGGTATAACAGTGTATTCACATTGAATACAAGTATATTCCAATGCAGTTTACATATAGAAGTAAAAACTCATGGTATAACAGTGTATTCACATTGAATACAAGTATATTCCATGCAGTTTATCATATAGAAGTAAAAACTCATGGTATAACAGTGTATTCACATTGAATACAAGTATATTCCATGCAGTTTACATATAGAATAAAAACTCATGGTATAACAGTGTATTCACATTGAATACAACAAGTATATTCCATGCAGTTTACATATAGAAGTAAAAACTCATGGTATAACAGTGTATTCACATTGAATACAAGTATATTTGATGCAGTTTACATATAGAAGTAAAAACTCATGGTATAACAGTGTATTCACATTGAATACAAGTATATTCCATGCAGTTTACATATAGAAGTAAAAACTCATGGTATAATATTTCAGTGTATTCACATTGAATACAAGTATATTCCATGCAGTTTACATATAGAAGTAAAAACTCATGGTATAACAGTGTATTCACATTGAATACAAGTATATTCCATGCAGTTTACATATAGAAGTAAAAACTCATGGTATAACAGTGTATTCACATTGAATACAAGTATATTTGATGCTGTTTACATATAGAAGTAAAAACTCATGGTATAACAGTGTATTCACATTGAATACAAGTATATTCCATGCATTTTTTTATATAGAAGTAAAAACTCATGGTATAACAGTGTATTCACATTGAATACAAGTATATTCCATGATGCAGTTTACATATAGAAGTAAAAACTCATGGTATAACAGTGTATTCACATTGAATACAAGTATATTCCATGCAGTTTACATATATAGTAAAAACTCATGGTATAACAGTGTATTCACATTGAATACAAGTATATTTGATGCTGTTTACATATAGAAGTAAAAACTCATGGTATAACAGTGTATTCACATTGAATACAAGTATATTCCATGCAGTTTACATATAGAAGTAAAAACTCATGGTATAACAGTGTATTCACATTGAATACAAGTATATTCCATGCTGTTTACATATAGAAGTAAAAACTCATGGTATAACAGTGTATTCACATTTGAATACAAGTATATTCCATGCAGTTTACATATAGAAGTAAAAACTCATGGTTTAACAGTGTATTCACATTGAATACAAGTATATTTTGATGCAGTTTACATATAGAAGTAAAAACTCATGGTATAACAGTGTATTCACATTGAATACA
The DNA here is from genome assembly GCF_020631705.1 of Daphnia magna. Classification (NCBI taxonomy): domain Eukaryota; kingdom Metazoa; phylum Arthropoda; class Branchiopoda; order Diplostraca; family Daphniidae; genus Daphnia; species Daphnia magna. The sequence goes on along the minus strand of NW_025533387.1, from coordinate 5,861 downwards.
AGTATATTCCATGCAGTTTACATATAGAAGTAAAAACTCATGGTATAACAGTGTATTCACATTGAATACAAGTATATTTGCATGCTGTTTACATATAGAAGTAAAAACTCATGGTATAACAGTGTATTCACATTGAATACAAGTATATTTGATGCTGTTTACATATAGAAGTAAAAACTCATGGTATAACAGTGTATTCACATTGAATACAAGTATATTCCATGCAGTTTATACACAAAGTAAAAACATCCATGGTATAACAGTGTATTCACATTGAATACAAGTATATTCCATGCAGTTTACATATAGAAGTAAAAACTCATGGTATAACAGTGTATTCACATTGAATACAAGTATATTCGATGCTGTTTACATATAGAAGAAAAAACTCATGGTATAACAGTGTATTCACATTGAATACAAGTATATTTCATGCAGTGTTTACATATAGAAGTAAAAACTCATGGTATAACAGTGTATTCACATTGAATACAAGTATATTCGATGCAGTTTACATATAGAAGTAAAAACTCATGGTATAACAGTGTATTCACATTGAATACAAGTATATTTGATGCAGTTTACATATAGAAGTAAAAACTCATGGTATAACAGTGTATTCACATTGAATACAAGTATATTTCATGCAGTTTACATATAGAAGTAAAAACTCATGGTATAACAGTGTATTCACATTGAATACAAGTATATTCCATGCAGTTTACATATAGAAGTAAAAACTCATGGTATAACAGTGTATTCACATTGAATACAAGTATATTCCATGCAGTTTACATATAGAAGTAAAAACTCATGGTATAACAGTGTATTCACATTGAATACAAGTATATTTCCATGCAGTTTACATATAGAAGTAAAAACTCATGGTATAACAGTGTATTCACATTGAATACAAGTATATTCCATGCGTTTACATATATAGAAGTAAAAACTCATGGTATAACAGTGTATTCACATTGAATACAAGTATATTCCATGCAGTTTACATATAGAAGTAAAAACTCATGGTATAACAGTGTATTCACATTGAATACAAGTATATTCCATGCAGTTTACATATAGAAGTAAAAACTCATGGTATAACAGTGTATTCACATTGAATACAAGTATATTCCTGATGCAGTTTACATATAGAAGTAAAAACTCATGGTATAACAGTGTATTCACATTGAATACAAGTATATTCCATGCAGTTTACATATAGAAGTAAAAACTCATGGTATAACAGTGTATTCACATTGAATACAAGTATATTCCATGCAGTTTACATATAGAATTAAAAACTCATGGTATAACAGTGTATTCACTTGGAATACAAGTATATTCCATGCAGTTTACATATTAAGTAAAAACTCATGGTATAACAGTGTATTCACATTGAATACAAGTATATTCCATGCAGTTTACATATAGAAGTAAAAACTCATGGTATAACAGTGTATTCACATTGAATACAAGTATTTATTTGATGCTGTTTACATATAGAAGTAAAAACTCATGGTATAACAGTGTATTCACATTGAATACAAGTATATTCCATATGCAGTTTACATATAGAAGTAAAAACTCATGGTATAACAGTGTATTCACATTGAATACAAGTATATTCCATGCAGTTTACATATAGAAGTAAAAACTCATGGTATAACAGTGTATTCACATATACAAGACATACATAAAAACCATGAAACATTATTCACATTGAATACAAGTATATTTGCCATGCTGTTTACATATAGAAGTAAAAACTCATGGTATAACAGTGTATTCACATTGAATACAAGTATATTCCATGCAGTTTACATATAGAAGTAAAAACTCATGGTATAACAGTGTATTCACATTGAATACAAGTATATTTGATGCTGTTTACATATAGAAGTAAAAACTCATGGTATAACAGTGTATTCACATTGAATACAAGTATATTCCATGCAGTTTACATATAGAAGTAAAAACTCATGGTAGTAACAGTGTATTCACATTGAATACAAGTATATTTGATGCTGTTTACATATAGAAGTAAAAACTCATGGTATAACAGTGTATTCACATTGAATACAAGTATATTTGATGCTGTTTACATATAGAAGTAAAAACTCATGGTATAACAGTGTATTCACATTGAATACAAGTATATTCCATGCAGTTTACATATAGAAGTAAAAACTCATGGTATAACAGTGTATTCACATTGAATACAAGTATATTCCATGCAGTTTACATATAGAAGTAAAAACTCATGGTATAACAGTGTATTCACATTTAATACAAGTATATTTGCCATGCTGTTTACATATAGAAGTAAAAACTCATGGTATAACAGTGTATTCACATTGAATACAAGTATATTCCATGCTGTTTACATATAGAAGTAAAAACTCATGGTATAACAGTGTATTCACATTGAATACAAGTATATTTCATGCAGTTTACATATAGAGTAAAAACTCATGGTATAACAGTGTATTCACATTGAATACAAGTATATTTCCATGCAGTTTACATATAGAAGTAAAAACTCATGGTATAACAGTGTATTCACATTGAATACAAGTATATTCCTGAAGTTTTTATATAGAAAAAACTCATGGTATAACAGTGTATTCACATTGAATACAAGTATATTTGATGCAGTTTACATATAGAAGTAAAAACTCATGGTATAACAGTGTATTCACATTGAATACAAGTATATTCCATGCAGTTTTCACATATAGAAGTAAAAACTCATGGTATAACAGTGTATTCACATTGAATACAAGTATATTCCATGCAGTTTACATATAGAAGTAAAAACTCATGGTATAACAGTGTATTCACATTGAATACAAGTATATTCCATGCAGTTTACATATAGAAGTAAAAACTCATGGTATAACAGTGTATTCACATTGAATACAAGTATATTCCATGCAGTTTACATATAGAAGTAAAAACTCATGGTATAACAGTGTATTCACATTGAATACAAGTATATTCCATGCAGTTTACATATAGAAGTAAAAACTCATGGTATAACAGTGTATTCACATTGAATACAAGTATATTCCATGCAGTTTACATATAGAAGGTAAAAACTCATGGTATAACAGTGTATTCACATTGAATACAAGTATATTTGATGCTGTTTACATATAGAAGTAAAAACTCATGGGTATAACAGTGTATTCACATTGAATACAAGTATATTTCCATGCAGTTTACATATAGAAGTAAAAACTCATGGTATAACAGTGTATTCACATTGAATACAAGTATATTTGATGCTGTTTACATATAGAAGTAAAAACTCATGGTATAACAGTGTATTCACATTGAATACAAGTATATTCCATGCAGTTTACATATAGAAGTAAAAACTCATGGTATAACAGTGTATTCACATTGAATACAAGTATATTCCATGCAGTTTACATATAGAAGTAAAAACTCATGGTATAACAGTGTATTCACATTGAATACAAGTATATTTCCATGCAGTTTACATATAGAAGTAAAAACTCATGGTATAACAGTGTATTCACATTGAATACAAGTATATTCCATGCAGTTTACATATAAGTAAAAAACTCATGGTATAACAGTGTATTCACATTGAATACAAGTATATTCTATGCAGTTTACATATAGAAGTAAAAACTCATGGTATAACAGTGTATTCACATTGAATACAAGTATATTCCATGCAGTTTACATATAAATAAAAACTCATGGTATAACAGTGTATTCACATTGAATACAAGTATATTTCCATGCTGTTTACATATAGAAGTAAAAACTCATGGTATAACAGTGTATTCACATTGAATACAAGTATATTCCATGCAGTTTACATACATAGAAGTAAAAACTCATGGTATAACAGTGTATTCACATTGAGAATACAAGTATATTCCATGCAGTTTACATATAAAGTAAAAACTCATGGTATAACAGTGTATTCACATTGAATACAAGTATATTCCATGCTGTTTACATATAGAAGTAAAAACTCATGGTATAACAGTGTATTCACATTGAATACAAGTATATTCCATGCAGTTTACATATAGAAGTAAAAACTCATGGTATAACAGTGTATTCACATTGAATACAAGTATATTTGATGCTAGTTTACATATAGAAGTAAAAACTCATGGTATAACAGTGTATTCACATTGAATACAAGTATATTCCATGCAGTTTACATATAAGTAAAAACTCATGGTATAACAGTGTATTCATCATTGAATACAAGTATATTCCATGCAGTTTACATATAGAAGTAAAAACTCATGGTATAACAGTGTATTCACATTGAATACAAGTATATTTCCATGCAGTTTACATATAGAAGTAAAAACTCATGGTATAACAGTGTATTCACATTGAATACAAGTATATTCCATGCTGTTTACATATAGAAGTAAAAACTCATGGTATAACAGTGTATTCACATTGAATACAAGTATATTCCATGCAGTTTACATATAGAAGTAAAAACTCATGGTATAACAGTGTATTCACATTGAATACAAGTATATTCCATGCTGTTTACATATAGAAGTAAAAACTCATGGTATAACAGTGTATTCACATTGAATACAAGTATATTCCATGCAGTTTACATATAGAAGTAAAAACTCATGGTATAACAGTGTATTCACATTGAATACAAGTATATTCCATGCAGTTTACATATAGAAGTAAAAACTCATGGTATAACAGTGTATTCACATTGAATACAAGTATATTCCATGCTGTTTACATATAGAAGTAAAAACTCATGGTATAACAGTGTATTCACATTGAATACAAGTATATTCCATGCAGTTTACATATAGAAGTAAAAACTCATGGTATAACAGTGTATTCACATTGAATACAAGTATATTTGATGCACGTTTACATATAGAAATAAAAACTCATGGTATAACAGTGTATTCACATTGAATACAAGTATATTTCCATGCAGTTTACATATAGAAGTAAAAACTCATGGTATAACAGTGTATTCACATTGAATACAAGTATATTTCCATGCAGTTTACATATAGAAGTAAAAACTCATGGTATAACAGTGTATTCACATTGAATACAAGTATATTCCATGCAGTTTACATATAGAAGTAAAAACTCATGGTATAACAGTGTATTCACATTGAATACAAGTATATTTGATGCTGTTTACATATAGAAGTAAAAACTCATGGTATAACAGTGTATTCACATTGAATACAAGTATATTCCATGCACGTTTACATATATAAGTAAAAACTCATGGTATAACAGTGTATTCACATTGAATACAAGTATATTCCATGCTGTTTACATATAGAAGTAAAAACTCATGGTATAACAGTGTATTCACATTGAATACAAGTATATTTGATGCTGTTTACATATAGAAGTAAAAACTCATGGTATAACAGTGTATTCACGTATGAATACAAGTATATTCCAATGCTGTTTACATATAGAAGTAAAAACTCATGGTATAACAGTGTATTCACATTGAATACAAGTATATTCGATGCTGTTTACATATAGAAGTAAAAACTCATGGTATAACAGTGTATTCACATTGAATACAAGTATATTCCATGCAGTTTACATATAGAAGTAAAAACTCATGGTATAACAGTGTATTCACATTGAATACAAGTATATTCCATGCAGTTTACATATAGAAGTAAAAACTCATGGTATAACAGTGTATTGCGTGGACCCATATTAAACCGTAATTTTACTTCTATATGTAAACTGCATAGATCTCTTGTATTCAATGTGGCATGCACTGTTTTTACTTCTATGTAAACTGCATCAGTCTGTATTCAATATAGTCTTGCTATTATCTA